>NC_059217.1:43591776-43686776 GCF_020615455.1 Coregonus clupeaformis
CTACACCTGTTGTATTTGGCGCATGTGACAAATAACATTTGATTTAATGGCCACAACCCAGATTGCTGTTAAAACAGGGTTGCCAGATTGGGTTGACATAAACTGCTGTAAAGAGATTTACTGTTACAAGATAGAATAGTGGGCTCTGCTGAGTGGGTCAATGGGTTAGAGACAAGAACCAGTTGGAAGATTTAACCGCACCACATTGTTGTGACGTGCATTTAGCTCCATAAACTCCTGCCTAAGTCAGACTTTTGCTGAAGTCATGCATTGCTGTCAACACGATAGTACATAGCTAACACACAATGCCTGACTACAGCAAAAGTCTAAATTAAAAATGTGCGCCATGCACATGGATCTCAACTGAGAATATCTCCTGAAGCAAAAGTGTGGTCTCTTACGACGGTGAAAGTAATAGGCGAAGCATGTAGTGACTCCATTGGCGTAACACATCATACACAGTGAGAGGTTGTATTTCCATTGAAAACAAAGGCGGTGCATTGTATGTCGCGCCATTGTATTAAAACATGATTTGGCATGGCAAAGACTGGGAGCTATCCAAGTGTGTTTGTGTGTGTGTGTGTGTGTGTGTGTGTGTGTGTGTGTGTGTTATATGCCCCCATGTCTAAAGGAGAAGGCTGGGAGGTCTGGTTCGAGTTTGAGTTCCATCAATATGGCTGCCTGCGCTGTCATCATGATGAAATGGAAACCTTAGTGACCAGCGGGGCCAAACTGAGACCTTGGGGATAAAATAACCACTGTTATAAACCTATTACTGCTATTGTGATTCACTGATTCAGCAATGAAGAGGGATTTGGTTGGTTTTGTGGCGGTGCATTGAGGGTGGGGTGGGAGGGGAGGAGGTGAGGCGGTGTGTGTGTGTGTGTGTGTGTGAGCGTGCGTTTGTGCGAGAGTGCGTGTGTGTATATTTAAATTATCTTTATGGAGTCAGATAAATAAATTGCTTAGTCTTATCATGGATCACATGTGAGGTATATACAATATAATATGCATATACGATCATTACTACCCCACTACAATGATACATCGTCAAAAATAATATCCCGATATGCAACTGTATCCATTTTTTTCACCATCACTATGGTAATAGCCTACTACATACAGTATATGATATTACATAAACAACCATATAAGTTATCTAACATTAATTAAACTCGAGGGGAAAATAAAACACTACACTTTGTAAAGCCTACAGCAATAGGAGTAAGCAATGAGAGAGATTATATTCTGGTCTATTGAGGAAGTGTATCAGATATCCGATATCCTGTGTGGTTTGAGGAAATTAAGTCGGCTTCTAGGTATTGAGGTTCGGAGAACTGAGGAGAAAAACTGAAAGTTAAATTGGAATGTAATCTTTCTACCACAGAATCAACTCAGCGGCCTTGTGGTTAGATTGGAAGGTTGGTAGTTCAATCCCCGGTCGAGCCATACCAAAAACTCAAACAATTTGACCCGATGCGTCTCTACTTGCGTCCTGTCCAGCGGTAGTACTTGTACATCAAGATGTCACACGCTATAGAAACAGGAGATAAGCTTCTGACTTATAGGCCGTTAAGGCTTACTGACCACAGAATCAAGCTGCCTTTTACATTTACATTTACGTCATTTAGCAGACGCTCTTATCCAGAGCGACTTACAAGTTTTAGATACTGAATCAATATTAGATAACTTATGTTGTTTATGGAATATTACAGTAAGGGAAAAAAGTATTTGATCCCCTGCTGATTTTGTACGTTTGCCCACTGACAAAGACAT
Source organism: Coregonus clupeaformis (assembly GCF_020615455.1). NCBI lineage: Eukaryota > Metazoa > Chordata > Actinopteri > Salmoniformes > Salmonidae > Coregonus > Coregonus clupeaformis. Next base: position 43,593,553 of record NC_059217.1, read on the forward strand.
GATCAGTCTATAATTTTAATGGTAGGTTTATTTGAACATTGAGAGACAGAACAACAAAAAAATCCAGAAAAACGCATGTCAAAAATGTTATAAATTGATTTGCATTTTAATGAGGGAAATAAGTATTGGCTTCGCCAATTAATATTAATTTAAATTGAATAAAATAATTAAATTAATATTCAATTAACGCGATGGCTTCACGCATTTACTGCACATTGGACAGCAGTACATTCATGCTGCGAACAGCCCGTTCCATCTCACCCCAAATATGGTCTATTTGGTTGAGGTCTGGGGTCTGTGCAGGCCACTCAAGTAAACTGAACTCGCTGTCATGTTCTAGACAATGTTTTTCCACTCCTCAATGGTCCAGTGTTGCTGATCGCGTGCCCCCTCTTCTTCTTGTTTATGATTATTATTATTTTATTGTACTTTTTACCCCTTTTTCTCCCCAATTTTGTGATATCCAACTGGTAGTTACAGTCTTGTCCCATCACTGCAACTCCCGTACGGACTCGGGAGAGGCGAAGGTTGAGAGCCATGAATCCTCGGAAACACGACCGCACTGCTTCTTGACACATTGCTCGCTTAACCCGGAAGCCGGCCGCACCAATGTTTCGGAGGAAACACCGTACAACTGGTGACCGAAGTCAGCGTGCATGCGCCCGGCCCGCCACAGGAGTCGCTAGAGTGCGATGGGACAAGGACATCCCGGCCGGCAAAACACTTCCCTAACCCAGATGACGCTGGGCCAGATGACGCTGGATCCTGGACTTCCTGACGGGCCGCACCAAGGTGGTAAGGGTAGGTAACAACACGTCTGCCACGCTGATCCTCAACACGGGGGCCCCTCACAGGTGCGTGCTCAGTCCCCTCCTGTACTCCCTGTTCACCCATGACTGCATGGCCAGGCACGACTCCAACACCATCATTAAGTTTGATGACAACAGTGTTGGCCTGATCACCGACAACGATGAGACAGCCTATAGGGAGGAGGTCAGAGACCTGGCCGTGTGGTGCCAGGATAACAACTTCTCCCTCAACAAGATCAAGACAAAGGAGATGATTGTGGACTACAGGAAAAAAAAAGAGGACTGAGCACGCCCCCATTCTCATCGACGGGGCTGTAGTGGAACAGGTTTAGAGCTTCAAGTTCCTTGGTGTCCACATCACCAATAAACTATCATGGTCTAAACACACCAAGACAGTCGTGAAGAGGGCACGACAAAGCCTATTCCCCCTCAGGAGACTGAAAATATTTGGCATGGGTCCTCAGATCCTCAAAAAGTTATACAGCTGCACTATCGAGAGCATCCTGACTGGTTGCATCACTGCCTGGTATGGCAACTGCTTGGCCTCCGACCGCAAGGCACTACAGAGGGTAGTGCGTACAGCCCAGTACATCACTGGGGCCAAGCTTCGTGCCATCCAGGACCTCTATACCAGGTGGTGTCAGAGGAAGACCCTAAAAATTGTCAAAGACTCCAGCCACCCAAGTCATAGACGGTTCTCTCTGCTACCGCACGGCAAGCGGTACCGGAGCGCCAAGTCTAGGTCCAAAAGGCTTCTTAACAGCTTCTACCTCCAAGCCATAAGACTCCTGAACAGCTAATCATGGCTACCCGGACTATTTGAATTGTTGGTTAAGGGCTTGTAATTAAGCGATGAATTCGGCGCATGTGGCAAATAACATTTGATTTGATTTGATAATCAACTAATAGTAGGAACAGCACCATCTAAAATGGTCAGAACCTGGTAAATATCAGGATGTAGGATGGAACACAAACCCAACAACTTCAATTACTAATTTATCTTTACAGGGGAAGAAAAACATCATCAAATTTAGTGAGAATACATCAGATAGGATGAAGAAACAATACTCTGAGCCGCAGCTCCATACTACTTGTCAGACAAGGAAAACTGATACTATATACTCGTTGCTGGGGTGGGATTGGCATGGAGTGTGGGTGGTCCGTGGATGGCTTTTGACCACTTCCTCATTTCTTCCTCATTGTTAGAAAAAAAGTTTGGTACAAATCGAATACCAGGTACTATACAGTGCATTCGGAAAGTATTATTCACTTTTTCCACGTTTTGTTATGTTACAGGCTTATTCTAAAATGGATTACATTGTTTTTTTCCGTCATCAATCTACACAACATTTTTGCAAATGTATTAGAAATAAAAAAACTGAAATATAACATTTACATAAGTAATTTGGGGAGTTTCTCCCATTCTTCTCTGCAGATCCTCTCAAGCTCTGTCAGGTTGGATGGGGAGTGTCGTTGCACTGCTATTTTCAGGTCTCTCCAGAGATGTTCAATCGAGTTCAACTCCGGGCTCTGGCTGGACCACTCAAGGACATTCAGAGACTTGTCCCGAAGCCACTCCTGCGTTGTCTTGGCTGTGTGCTTAGGGTCGTTGTCCTGTTGGAAGGTGAACCTTCGCCCCAGTCTGAGGTCCTGAGCGCTCTGGAGCAGGTTTTCATCAAGGATCTTTCTGTACTTTGCTCCGTTCATCTTTCCCTCAATCCTGACTAGTCTCCCAGTCCCTGACGCTGAAAACATCCCCACAGCATGATGCTGCCACAACCATGCTTCACCGTAGGGATGGTATTGGCCAGGTGATGAGTGGTGCCTGGTTTCCTCCAGACGTGACGCTTGGCATTCAGGCCAAAGAGTTCAATCTTGGTTTCATCAGAACAGAGAATCTTGTTTCTCATGGTCTGAGAGTCCTTTAGGTGCCTTTTGGCAAACTCCAAGCGGGCTGTCATGTGCCTTTTACTGAGGAGTGGCTTCCGTCTGGCCACTCTACCATAAAGGCCTGATTGGTGGAGTACTGCAGAGATGGTTGTCCTTCTGGAAGAATCTCCCATCTCCACAGAGGAACTCTGGAGCTCTGTCAGAGTGACCATCAGGTTATTGGTCACCTCCCTGACCAAGGCCCTTCTCCCCCATTTGCTCAGTTTGGCCGGGCGGCCAGCTCTAGGAAGAGTCTTGGTGGTTCCAAACTTCTTCCATTTAAGAATGATGGAGGCCACTGTGTTCTTGGGGACCTTCAATGTTGCAGAAATGTTTTGGTACCCCTCCCCAGATCTGTGCCTCGACACAATCCTGTCTCGGAGCTCTACGGACAATTCCTTCGACCTCATGGCTTGGTTTTTACTTTGACATGCACTGTCAACCGTGGGACCTTACATAGACGGGTGTGTGCCTTTCCAAATCAATTTACCTCAGGTGGACTCCAATCAAGTTGTAGAAACATCTCAAGGATGATGAATGGAAACAGGATGCACCTGAGCACAATTTCGAGTCTCATAGCAAAGGTTCTGAATACTTATGTAAAGTATTTGTTTTTTATTTTTAATACATTTGCTAACATTTCTAAAAACCTGTTTTCGCTTTGTCATTATGGAGTATTGTGTGTAGATTGATGAGGAAAATAAATGTATTTAATCAATTTTAGAATAAGGCTGTGACGTATCAAAATGTGGAAAAAGGGAAGGGCCCTGTATATTTATTGAATATCACACGAATCCTATAAATTAAAATGGCCAATTTGGGTGCAATCAATAAGCTAAAGTTCTCAGAGATCAAATTATATTTCAACAAATTAATGTTTATCTTATCTGTTTCTAACTAGAGAAACGATTTCAGAACAATCTGAGATGGTGGGTGTCATGGCTTGCTGAAATGACATGGAACGACCCCAAAACGACTTACAGTCATGCGTGCATAATTTTTCTCCGTATGGGCGGTCTCGAGAATCGAACCCACTATCCTGGCATTGAAAGCGCTATGCTCTACCAACTGAGCTAAAAAAAAATACATAATTTCTCCCTCACCTTTCATTGTGCTCCTGGTAGACCAGACGTGACTTCTCCAGAAGGTACTTCTCCACATACGCTCTGTGAACACACACAGGAATGACTTTAGACAAGTCACTTTCTAAAAAAGTTTGAAAAAGAGACATAGGGGAAAGAGAGATACAGCGAGAAAGAGAGAGAAAGAGGAAGGAAGGTGAGGATGGATAAAGGATGTGTAGCTGTCTCTCTCACCCTCGGACGGTGCCACTCTCCATGTAGTTGACCTGGATGAACTTGCCAAAGCGGCTGGAGTTGTCATTGTGAGCCGTCTTGGCGTTCCCAAATGCCTGGGGAGAAGAGGAGATACATTTAGGTTTATTTAGAAATGACTGGGGAGAGGAGGAGATACCTTTAGGTTTATTTAGAAATGACTGGGGAGAGGAGATACCTTTAGGTTTATTTAGAAATGACTGGGGAGAGGAGATACCTTTAGGTTTATTTAGAAATGACTGGGGAGAGGAGGAGATACCTTTAGGTTTATTTAGAAATGACTGGGGAGAGGAGGAGATACCTTTAGGTTTATTTAGAAATGACTGGGGAGAGGAGGAGATACCTTTAGGTTTATTTAGAAATGACTGGGGAGAGGAGGAGATACCTTTAGGTTTATTTAGAAATGACTGGGGAGAGGAGATACCTTTAGGTTTATTTAGAAATGACTGGGGAGAGGAGGAGATACCTTTAGGTTTATTTAGAAATGACTGGGGAGAGGAGGAGATACCTTTAGGTTTATTTAGAAATGACTGGGGAGAGGAGGAGATACCTTTAGGTTTATTTAGAAATGACTGGGGAGAGGAGGAGATACCTTTAGGTTTATTTAGAAATGTGAAACAGGGAGCATGATGAAATACAATCATTTCAAAGAAAGGAAAAAAGCATTCAAAAAGCAAGTCAATAATTCAATGAACGAACACATAAAAACACAGCATTTAGCTGTAACTTCACGACAAAGGTTGAACTAATAAGACCCTGATGAAGACAGCTTGCTGTTGAAACATTGGTAAATTAATTATTGCATCGGAGATACTAGCGTGCGGCTTTTCCTTTTAAGTAAACTAAAAAGCCCTCAGGAAAATCACAATATCCACAGAGGGAACGCACACATCACAGCTCCCAATCTGGAGTCACCAGGTACATTTACATTTTAGTCATTTAGCAGACGCTCTTATCAAGAGCGACTTACAGTTAGTGAGTGCATACATTTTTCATACTGGCCCCCTGTGGGAAACGAACCCACAACCCTGGCGTTGCAAACACCATGCTCTACCAACTGAGCTACATCCCTGCCGGCCATTCCCTCCCCTACCCTGGACGACACTGGGCCAATTGTGCGCCGCCCCATGGGTCTCCCGGTCGCGGCCGGCTACGACAGAGCCTGGATTCGAACCAGGATCTCTAGTGGCACAGCTAGCACTGCGATGCAGTGCCTTAGACCACTGCGCCACTCGGGATAGCAGAGCCATGAAGACAGCTTGCTTGCGCCACCCCCAACAGTGGGATGCACAGTGTGAGAGCTCCTTAACAGGTCCGTATTTCTGTTGGCCAGGTCTCAGAATCTGGGACTACAGTACACTTTACTAACCATCAGCCACCACATGTCCTAATGCCCATTATGAATGGCTCTGCTATCTGTCAATCACAGCAGGTAAGCCAATAGCAGTGGGCGATGGAGGAGAGGACCATGACCTAAGGGGTTATCCCTCCCTCCCTATATCCCTCCCTCCCTCCCTATATACCTCCCTCCCTACCTACAGTGGGGAGAACAAGTATTTGATACACTGCCGATTTTGCAGGTTTTCCTACTTACAAAGCATGTAGAGGTCTGTAATTTTTATCATAGGTACACTTCAACTGTGAGAGACTGAATCTAAAACAAAAATCCAGAAAATCACATTGTATGATTTTAAAGTAATTAATTTGCATTTTATTGCATGACATAAGTATTTGATCACCTACCAACCAGTAAGAATTCCGGCTCTCACAGACCTGTTAGTTTTTCTTTAAGAAGCCCTCCTGTTCTCCACTCATTACCTGTATTAACTGCACCTGTTTGAACTTGTTACCTGTATAAATGACACCTGTCCACACACTCAATCAAACAGACTCCAACCTCTCCACAATGGCCAAGACCAGAGAGCTGTGTAAGGACATCAGGGATAAAATTGTAGACCTGCACAAGGCTGGGATGGGCTACAGGACAATAGGCAAGCAGCTTGGTGAGAAGGCAACAACTGTTTATGCAATTATTAGAAAATGGAAGAAGTTCAAGATGACGGTCAATCACCCTCGGTCTGGTGCTCCATGCAAGATCTCACTTCGTGGGGCATCAATGATCATGAGGAAGGTGAGGGATCAGCCCAGAACTACACGCCAGGACCTGGTCAATGACCTGAAGAGAGCTGGGACCACAGTCTCAAAGAAAACCATTAGTAACACACTACGCCGTCATGGATTAAAATCCTGCAGCGCACGCAAGGTCCCCCTGCTCAAACCAGCGCATGTCCAGGCCCGTCTGAAGTTTGCCAATGACCATCTGGATGATCCAGAGGAGGAATGGGAGAAGGTCATGTGGTCTGATGAGACAAAAATAGAGCTTTTTGGTCTAAACTCCACTCGCCGTGTTTGGAGGAAGAAGAAGAATGAGTACAACCCCAAGAACACCATTCCAACCGTGAAGAATGGAGGTGGAAACATCATTCTTTGGGGATGCTTTTCTGCAAAGGGGACAGGACGACTGCACCGTATTGATGGGTCGTGGCTGGGTCTTCCAGCATGACAACGACCCGAAACACACAGCCAGGGCAACTAAGGAGTGGCTCCGTAAGAAGCATCTCAAGGTCCTGGAGTGGCCTAGCCAGTCTCCAGACCTGAACCCAATAGAAAATCTTTGGAGGGAGCTGGAAGTCCGTATTGCCCAGCGACAGACCCGAAACCTGAAGGATCTGGAGAAGGTCTGTATGGAGGAGTGGGCCAAAATCCCTGCTGCAGTGTGTGCAAACCTGGTCAAGACCTACAGGAAACGTATGATCTTTGTAATTGCAAACAAATGTTTCTATACCAAATATTAAATTCTGCATTTCTGATGTATCAAATACTTATGTCATGCAATAAAATGCAAATTAATTACTTAAAAATCATACAATGTGATTTTCTGGATTTTTGATTTTTAGATTCCGTCTCTCACAGTTGAAGTGTACCTATGATAAAAATTACAGACCTCTACCTACATGCTTTGTAAGTAGGAAAACCTGCAAAATCGGCAGTGTATCAAATACTTGTTCTCCCACTGTATGTACCTCCCTCCCTACCTATATACCTCCCTCCCTCCCTATATCCCTCCCTCCCTCCCTCCCTCCCTCCCTCCCTCCCTCCCTATATCATCCCTTCCTATATACCTCCCTCCCTACATATATACCTCCCTACCTATATACATCCCTCCCACCCTCCCTCCCTCCCTCCCTCCCTCCCTCCCTCCCTCCCTATATCATCCCTTCCTATATACCTCCCTCCCTACATATATACCTCCCTACCTATATACATCCCTCCCACCCTCCCTCCCTCCCTCCCTCCCTATATACCTCCCCTACCTATATACCTCCCTCCCTCCCACCTTACCTCCCTCTCTCCCTCCCTATATACCTCCCTCCCTTCCTATATACCTCCCTCCCTACCTATATACCTCCCTCCCTCCCTCCCTACCTATATACCTCCCTCCCTCCCTCCCTACCATATACCTCCCTCCCTCCCTCCCTTCCTATATACCTCCCTCCCTCCCTATATCCCTCCCTTCCTATATACCTCCCTCCCTACATATATACCTCCCTACCTATATACCTCCCACCTTACCTCCATCTCTCCCTCCCTATATACCTCCCTCCCTTCCTATATACCTCCCTCCCTACCTATATACCTCCCTCCCTCCCTACCTATATACCTCCCTCCCTCCCTATATACCTTCCTCCCTCCCTCCCTACCTATATACCTCCCTCCCTATATACCTCTCTCCCTCCCACCTTACCTCTATCCAACCTTACCTCTAACCCTCCCTCCCTCCCTTCCACCCACCATTCCTCTATCCCACCCACCCACCCACCTTACCTCTATCCATCCCACCCACCCACCCACCTTACCTCTATCCATCCCACCCACCCTCCCACCTTACCTCTATTTTTGTGACTACCTGGACCTACCATTTGGTTTTGAAGTATTGAAATTTGTATGATTTGAATGAAAATTATTTTATTAAACATCAAAAGGTGAATGTAAGAAGCGCTCATCATTTAAAATAGGCTACATGTCATATTAAACAGCAAATAAACACTCTAAATAGGTCAGGAGCCAGACAGGGAGCCTAAGAAGGAATGAAAATCAACAATTTAGGCTATATTACTTCAATTATTTCAAGGCTATAGCCTACAAAAAAATACATTGTGAAATACATTTGCGAGTACGACACACTAGGCTGGTAGGGGGTCAGTGACATTAAGCGCTCAGCATTTAAACAACATTTCGTTGTATTAAATCATTATAGTCTATAAATTGGGCATATAGGCTGTGACCGATAATTAAATACAAATTAAACGAAAAATGCCTTATTAGGCTCAGTCTACAGTGCCTTTGAATTCATTTTTAGAAACACCAGTTTGGCCAGAGTCTGTGGCCTCAGGCTCATGCGATGGTGCCTGGAGAGCAGGCCAGCAGCGGAGAATATCCTCCCCACCCCTGCAGAGCCACTGGGGACGCTGAACACCCCTTTGGCCACTCTGGCTAGGCTGGGCAGGGATGCAGATTTTTTATATATATTTTTATATATAGGTAGGCCTAAAGGTTTTTAGGCAAAAATAACCCAATCAAAACGGAAAGCTCCTTGAATGTTGGAATATGCCAGGCCTATTGGGCCAAAATCAATTATAGTGTAGATAATATTTAAAAAATGAAGGAAACTTTTAAGAGATCTGATTTTTTGTTTATAAATACTTTGCTACAATGACACACTTAATTATCTACCCACCTCGTTCCTTTCTTGTAGCATGTGGACGTAGTAAGTACACTATCATGCTTTCAGGATATGTGTCTTTTCAGATTCCACAATGATTCTTTAGTTGTGGACACTACCTCACTGCACTCCCTCTCTTGCTCTTGGTCCTCATCTTTGTAAGTCCCCTTGATTTAGCACCTGTGTGTTTTATCAGTTTCTTTATGAAAATATTTAGCGAACTCCATGACAGTAGCTAAAGTAAGGGGCTATAGCAGCACACAAGTAGACTACAAATGCATGCTGGGTCAGGCATGCCCTGAGCTGGTGAAGTGAGCGCTAATGGAGCACTACTGGGGCGAGAAGGCCGATGGCTCCAGCCTTTGGGGATCTCACTCTGCGCTCCACTCCACTCACATACTCAGCTCCCTTCCTCCCTCCCTCCCTCCCTCCCTCCCTCTCACCCTCCCTCCCTCTCCCCAGTGCTGTAGATTATATAATGGTAAGTTAGCAGGAGAATTCCAGGAGGCCAGATTTTAATTCGCACTTTATGAGCTGGAACCCTGGACTGTGTTGTACTGGAGGCAACCAACCAAACAAGCAACCAACCCAGTGTTATTCTGAACTGGCCCCTGAAACACAGGGAGGGAGGGAGAGAGATGGAGAGACAGAGACAGACGGAGAGAGAGAGATGGAGAGACAGAGACAGACAGATAGAGAGAGAGAGAGCCAGAGTGAGAAAGCAAGTGAGAGAGCGAGTGAGAGAGACAGATAGAGAGACAGATAGAGAGACAGAGTGAGAGACAGAGTGAGAAAGCGAGTGAGAAAGCGAGTGAGAGAGAAAGTGAGAGAGAAAGTGAGAGAGACCGAGAGCGAGAGAGACAGAGTGAGAGAGACAGAGTGAGAGAGAGACAGAGTGAGAGAGCGAGTGAGAGAGAGAGCGAGTGAGAGAGAGAGCGAGTGAAAGAGAGAGAGCGAGTGATAGAGCGAGTGAGAGAGTGAGAGAGAGACAGAGAGCGAGACAGAGTGAGCGACAGACAGAAAGACAGAGACAGAATAACTGTCTCATAGCAGGAGGCCCATATGGTGGGCTAATGGACTAATGGACTAAATCCTGGGGTGGTGTGAGAGCAGCTCTCAGGGGTGGTGTGAGAGCAGCTCTCAGGGGTGGTGTGAGAAGAGCTCTCAGGGGGTGGTGTGAGAGCAGCTCTCAGGGGGTGGTGTGAGAACAGCTCTCAGGGGGTGGTGTGAGAAGAGCTCTCAGGGGGGTGGTGTGAGAACAGCTCTCAGGGGGTGGTGTGAGAACAGCTCTCAGGGGTGGTTGTGAGAAGAGCTCTCAGGGGTGGTGTGAGAAGAGCTCTCAGGGGGGTGGTGTGAGAACAGCTCTCAGGGGGTGGTGTGAGAAGAGCTCTCAGGGGGTGGTGTGAGAACAGCTCTCAGGGGGTGGTGTGAGAACAGCTCTCAGGGGTGGTTGTGAGAACAGCTCTCAGGGGTGGTTGTGAGAACAGCTCTCAGGGGTGGTGTGAGAACAGCTCTCAGGGGTGGTTGTGAGAACAGCTCTCAGGGGGTGGTGTGAGAACAGCTCTCAGGGGGTGGTGTGAGAGCAGCTCTCAGGGGGTGGTATGAGAACAGCTCTCAGGGGGTGGTGTGAGAACAGCTCTCAGGGGGGTGGTGTGAGAACAGCTCTCAGGGGTGGTGTGAGAAGAGCTCTCAGGGGTGGTGTGAGAAGAGCTCTCAGGGGTGGTGTGAGAACAGCTCTCAGGGGTGGTTGTGAGAACAGCTCTCAGGGGTGGTGTGAGAACAGCTCTCAGGGGGTGGTGTGAGAACAGCTCTCAGGGGGTGGTGTGAGAACAGCTCTCAGGGGTGGTGTGAGAACCGCTCTCAGGGGTGGTGTGAGAACCGCTCTCAGGGGGTGGTGTGAGAGCAGCTCTCAGGGGTGGTGTGAGAACCGCTCTCAGGGGGTGGTGTGAGAGCAGCTCTCAGGGGTGGTGTGAGAACCGCTCTCAGGGGGTGGTGTGAGAGCAGCTCTCAGGGGTGGTGTGAGAGCAGCTCTCAGGGGTGGTGTGAGAAGAGCTCTCAGGGGTGGTGTGAGAACAGCTCTCAGGGGTGGTGTGAGAACAGCTCTCAGGGGTGGTGTGAGAACAGCTCTCAGGGGTGGTTGTGAGAACAGCTCTCAGGGGGTGGTGTGAGAACAGCTCTCAGGGGTGGTGTGAGAACAGCTCTCAGGGGGTGGTGTGAGAACAGCTCTCAGGGGTGGTGTGAGAACAGCTCTCAGGGGTGGTGTGAGAACAGCTCTCAGGGGGTGGTGTGAGAACAGCTCTCAGGGGTGGTGTGAGAACAGCTCTCAGGGGTGGTGTGAGAACAGCTCTCAGGGGGTGGTGTGAGAACAGCTCTCAGGGGGTGGTGTGAGAACAGCTCTCAGGGGTGGTGTGAGAACAGCTCTCAGGGGGTGGTTGTGAGAACAGCTCTCAGGGGTGGTGTGAGAACAGCTCTCAGGGGTGGTTGTGAGAACAGCTCTCAGGGGGGTGTGAGAACAGCTCTCAGGGGGGTGGTGTGAGAGCAGCTCTCAGGGGTGGTATGAGAACAGCTCTCAGGGGGTGGTGTGAGAACAGCTCTCAGGGGTGGTGTGAGAAGAGCTCTCAGGGGTGGTGTGAGAACAGCTCTCAGGGGTGGTTGTGAGAACAGCTCTCAGGGGTGGTTGTGAGAACAGCTCTCAGGGATGGTGTGAGTGTATATGTGTGTGGCTGAGGAGCACGTCCTCACGTTTGTTTTTTTGCGAGTGTACAGTGTGTGCGCATGTGGCCGACATGTGCGTTCACATGTTTGTGTTTGTACATACGTGTGTGTGTGTGTGTGTGTGTGTGTGTGAGTGTGTGTGTGTGATTAATGAGTGGGGCTGTGTCAGGGTGATTTAGCGGTGAACTCAGAGCATTCACCTCCACTGGGACCAGAGAGGAAAACACATGCTCACTGTACCGCACTGGTCTCTACTCTCTCTACTGTACATCGTGTTTGTGTATGTGTTTTGTGTGTATGTTTTGTGTGTGTGCATATATGTGTGCATGTACACTGAGTGTACAAAACATTAAAGGACATGCTCTTTCCATGACATAGACTGACCAGGTGAATGCTATGATCCCTTATTGATGTCACTTGTTAAATCCACTTCAAATCAGTGTAGATGAAGGGGAGGAGACAGGTTAAAGCCTTGAGACAACAGATTTTTTTTGAATATATATATATTTTTTTTTAATTCACCTTTATTTAACCAGGTAAGCCAGTTGAGAACAAGTTCTCATTTACAACTGCGACCTGGCCAAGATAAAGCAAAGCAGAGCGATTAAAAACAACAACACAGAGTTACATATGGGGTAAAACAAAACATAAAGTCAAAAATACAATAGAAAATATATTGTGTATGTGTGCCATTCAGAAGGTGAATGGGCAATACAAAATATTTACGTGCCTTTGAACGGGGTATGGTAGTAGGTGCCAGGCGCACCGGTTTGTGTCAAGAGCTGCAACGCTGATGGGTTTTTCACGCTCAACAGTTTCCTGTGTGTATCAAGAATGGTCCACCACCCAAAGGCGATCTAGCCAACTTGACACAACTACGGGAAACATTGGAGTCAAAATGGGCCAGCAGCCCTGTGGAACACTTCCGACACATGGTAGAGTCCATGCCCCGACGAATTGTGGCTGTTCTGAGGGCTAATGTTTTGTACACTCAGTGTACATGCGTCTGTGTATGTGTAACAGCAGTGCTCTATTAGTCAGCGCTACACTAGCTCAGTTATTGAAGCCAGTACCCTGAGGGCTGTTCCACGCTGTCACTTGGTGTTAGCCTGTTAGCATGACCGCCGCTGCAGAAAGAGCACAATTTCACACCCTCTGAGGTGGCACAGTGCACGGCTGTGGCTCTGGTGTAAGGGATGTCGGTGAGTAGCGTCGAGGGGACAGGGAGAGCAGGACGGACGCTGACTCGCTAATTAGCCTGTCCGGACCTCTTCCGCACTAGGCTACGGCTAACACTAGTGTACCTTCAGCGCTAGGCTACGGCTAACGCTAGTGTACCTTCAGCGCTAGGCTACGGCTAACACTAGTGTACCTTCAGCGCTAGGCTACAGCTAACGCTAGTGTACCTTCAGCGCTAGGCTACAGCTAACGCTAGTGTACCTTCAGCTCTAGGCTACGGCTAATGCTAGTGTACCTTCAGCGCTAGGCTACGGCTAACGCTAGTGTAGCCTCCATATATGGGAATGTACTATGGCTCCGTCAAGCCCTGTTCTGGCTAGCATCACTGGCTAGCTAGGCGCCATTGGTTCCCACTCATTCTTTGCTCTGCATCCCAATACTGTTCTTCTAGCCTCGTTTCCACATCGAACGTCCTTTGAAAACACTGACAGGTGACCTACTGGCTTGACAAATGCCACCAATGTACCGTAACCACCCATTTGCAACCCATTCGCAACACCCACTGTTTGAATGAAGCTGTGAGTTCCTAAAATGATCGATGTTGGCTGCCTCCACATGTAGCCTGCCTGTCCACATGTAAGCCTGCCAGTTTGTTAAGCCTGATAGTTTTCGCCTCCGTGGGTATCCAGGTCAAAGCCGGGGGCCTGCTGGGGGATTGGGAGTGCCTCACGCCCCTCAAGCTGAGAGGCAAAGACCACTGTGGTTAGGAGTCCTAACCCCCCCCCTGCCACTCTACCTCACAGGCTTACAAAGCCTGCTCAGACAGTTGCTACAACCTGCACCAGATGTTCAGTGTGTTTGAGGGGATCAGTTTGAGCAAGGCAAGGAACAGAATCGCTAATCTTGATCACATTAAGAGTAGCTATTTTTTGTAGATCGGTGATTCTGCGCAGTTCGACTGCAATGTAGTCAATATCAAACACACACAGACACAATAAGAGGAAAACAGATTTTCAATAAAAAACTACTGGGTTTATTTATTGTATAACGCATCATCGATATTTACGGGTACGTAGGTCTGATTCCTATTCAAAAATGTTCCATTCTCCTGGGTGGAAGTGAATTGTATAAGCCAGAGAAACGTGTTACTCATGTCCGACTTGGGCCAAACCACAGGAGGTAGGAAGGAACACACCCACGAGAAGTACTGTAAAGCACATACTCTCTCACACACACACACACACACACACACACACGAGCGCGCGCTGGTGGTAAGCACTTGGAACATTTTCTGCCTCATTAGTGTTGTGGTATGTGTGTGCTCGTCAGCCCGTGTATGTCTACATACCTGTCCCAATGTCAGCGTGTATGCATGTCTACATACCTGTCCCAATGTCAGTGTGTATACATGTCTACCTACCTGTCCCAATGTCAGCGTGTATGTATGTCTACCTGCCTGTCCCAATGTCAGTCAGCGTGTATACATGTCTACCTGCCTGTCCCAATGTCAGCGTGTATGCATGTCCCATCTCTAACACCACCTTACACTGATGCCATCAGCTATCACACACACATATGCAACGGAACGCACACACGCACAGCCTTCTTTGAGAGAGAGAACGTGGGAGAGAAAGAAATGGAAAAACATATAAAGCCCAAGGTGTTACAGATAAGTCTGACTTGTCAGTCTTGTCCTCAAATCAAAGATAAGTCTGACTTGGGAGCCTTCCAAGTTCAAAGTCGTTAGTCTGAGCTGCGCTACAATCAAACCGATCAGAAGGCTCATTTAAACGTCTGAAGACTTACTGCCTTAATCACAGGTTAACAGGATATAGTGTACTTCTATGGTCTTCCTTTGAGTATAGTTATAGTATCTTTCAGTGGATAACTAACTACCAACTGAACCACAACTCTACCTACCAACTGAACCACAATAACTAACTACCAACTGAACAACCATAACTCTACCTACCAACTGAACCACCATAACTCTACCTACAGTACCAACTGAACCACCATAACTACCTACCAACTGAACCACCATAACTCTACCTACCAACTGAACCATCATAACTCTACCTACCAACTGAACCACCATAACTAACTACCAACTGAACAACCATAACTATACCTACCAACTGAACCACCATAACTCTACCTACCAACTGAACCACCCTAATTCTACCTACAGTACCAACTGAACCACCATAACTACCTACCAACTGAACCACCATAACTCTACCTACCAACTGAACCACCATAATTCTACCTACAGTACCAACTGAACCACCATAACTCTACCTACAGTACCAACTGAACCACTAAAACTCTACAATACCAACTGAACCACCATAACTACCTACCAACTGAACCACCACAACTCTACCTACCAACTGAACCACCATAACTCTACCTACAGTACCAACTGAACCACCATAACTACCTACCAACTGAACCATCATAACTCTACCTACCAACTGAACCACCATAACTCTACCTACAGTACCAACTGAACCACCATAACTACCTACCAACTGAACCATCATAACTCTACCTACCAACTGAACCACCACAACTCTACCTACCAACTGAACCACCATAACTCTACCTACCAACTGTTATAGAAACAAAAATAGAACTGTTTGGCCATAATGACCATCGTTATGTTTGGAGGAAAAAGGGGGATCTTGCAAGCCAAAGAATACCATCCCAACCGTGAAGCATGGGGGTGGCAGCATCATGCTGTGGGGGTGCTTTGCTGCAGGAGGGATTGGTGCACTTCACAAAATAGACAGCATCATGAGGAAGGAAAATTATGTGGATATATTGAAGCAACATCTCAAGACATCAGTCAGGAAGTTAAAGCTTGGTCGCAAATGGGTCTTCCAAATGGACATACTTCCAAAGTTGTGTCAAAATGGCTTAAGGACAACAAAGTCAAGGTATTGGAGTGGCCATCACAAAGCCCTGACCTCAATCCTATAGAAAATGTGTGGGCAGAACTGAAAAAGCGTGTGCGAGCAAGGAGGCCCTACAAACCTGATTCAGTTACACCAGCTCTGTAAGGAGGAATGGGCCAAAATTCACCCAACTTATTGTGGGAAGCTTGTGGAAGGCAACCTGAAACGTTTGACCCAAGTTAAACAATTTAAAGGCAATGCTACCAAATACTAATTGAGTGTATGTAAACTTCTGACCCACTGGGAATGTGATGAAAGACATAAAAGCTGAAATAAATCATTCTCTCTACTATTATTCTGACATTTCACATTCTTAAAATAAAGTGGTGACCCTAACTGACCTAAGACAGGGAATTTTTACTAGGAGTAAATGTCAGGAATTGTGAAAAACAGAGTTTACATTTATTTGACTAAGGTGTATGTAAACTTCCGACTTCAACTGTATATCACCAGTAGTACATTTACCATTAATTCCTAATCTACAATGTTTATTCGGTACATTTCTGTCAATATATTATTATTCCATTATTTGTTATTCATTGTGTTTTGTTTGGAGCGCTCCTATCAATGTTGAGTAAGGACTCGCACCTGATTAAGCATAGAAGTAGGCCTATAGGCTACCTGTCCTGTGTGCAAATGTAGGCAAATACAGTGCATTCGGAAAGTATTCAGACCCCTTCCCTTTTTCAACATTTTGTTACATTACAGCCTTATTCTAAAATGGATTAAATAAAATAAAAATCTCAATCTACACACAATACCTCATAATGACAAAGCAAACACATGTTGTTTTTAGACATTTTTGCTAATTTATTGTAAATAAAAAACTGAAATACCTTATTTACATAAGTATTCAGACCCTTTGCTATGAGACTTGAAATTGAGCTCAGGTGCATCCTGTTTCCATTGATCATCCTTGAGATGTTTTTACAACTTGATTGGAGTCCACCTATGGTAAATTCAATTGTTTGGACATGATTTGGAAAGGCACACATCTATCTATATAAGGTCCCACAGTTGACAGTGCATGTCAGAGCAAAAACCAAGCCATGAGGTCGAAGGAATTGTCCGTAGAACTCAGAGACAGGATTCTGTCAAGGCACAGATCTGGGGAAGTGTACCCAAACATTTCTGCAGCATTGAAGGTCCCCAAGAACACAGTGGCCTCCATCATTCTTAAATGGAAGAAGTTTGGAACCACCAAGACTCTTCCTAGAGCAATCGGGGGAGAAGGGCCTTGGTCAGGGAGGTGACCAAGAACCCGATGGTCACTCTAACAGAGCTCCAGAGTTCCTCTGTGGAGATGGGAGAACCTTCCAGAAGGACAACCATCTCTGCAGCACTCCACCAATCCGGCCTTTATGGTAGAGTGGCCAGACGGAAGCAACTCCTCAGTAAAAGGCACATGACAGCCAGCTTGGAGTTTCCCAAAAGGCACCTAAAGGACTATCAGACCATGAGAAACAAGATGATCTGGTCTGATGAAGCCAAGATTAAAGTCTTTGGCATGAATGCCAAGTGTCACGTCTGGAGGAAACCTGGCACCATCCCTACGGTGAAGCATGGTGGTGGCAGCATCATGCTGTGGGGATGTTTGTCAGCGGCAGGGTCTGGGAGACTAGTCAGGATCGAGGGAAAGACGAACGGAGCAAAGAACATCTCTGGGGAGACCTGAAAAAAGCTGTGCAGCAACGCTCCCCATCCAACCTTACAGAGCTTGAAGGGATCTGCAGAGAAGAATGGGAAAACTCCCCAAATACAGGTGTGCCAAGCTTGCACTGTCCCAAGAAGACTCAAGGCTGTAATCCCTGCCAAAGGTGCTTCAACAAAGTACTGAGTAAAGGGTCTGAATACTTATGTAAATGTTATATTTCTGTTTTATTTTTTTTAAACAGTTTTTGCGTTGTCATTATGGAGTATTGTGTGTAGACTGATTCAATTGTTGTTGTTTTCTCATCAATTTTAGAATAATGCTGTAACATAACAAAATGTGGAAAAAGTCAAGGGGTCTGAATACTTTCCGAATGCACTGTAAATGTGCCCATATGGGGATCTGACAGTATTTCAGATTGGCTTAATGCACCACCACTAATGAGCTGTGGAGCATCTCAAAGTAATGTTTTTTTCACCTCAAACAGTAGGCAAACAAAGTCTGTTTTTACATCCATTGAGAATGACAATCTTTCCAGCTCTCTCCCTTTCGATAACCACTCAGCGTGAAAGGGAAAAATGTCATGCTCTGATCCTGTGGAAACGTCATAAAATAGGCCTACCCGATGAGCTCTTATCCCTTGCGCAAATAGCCTACAGCTGTGTTTGTCCCTAGCTCACTGGCACGGTTAACTCGGTTGTGTCTACACTTGACATTTACATGCCACTTCTGCTATCAGAATACGAACCTCGCATTGAAAAGACTGGTCTAGTTGCACAAAAGTCACTTTGTGGTCGGATTGTGTTCAGATCTGTCTGACCACTTCAGGTGGTGGTCAGGGATGCATTGTGTGCGGATGTCTCCGCAGATCGGTAGAAATTGTAAGATAAATTGGCATTCCACATGAGAAACGTTGCCGACTCCTCATGAAGCCTATTATTGGCAACTTCAGGACATTAACGGCAGAATCTGCGAAAGCTAGCAGGAGCGGGTGGAGGATGGTCAGGTTAAGATTTTGTTCTTCTGGTTATCTTGATCTCGGACTCCCTCTTGAGTCATTTGTGTCTTATTTAATCAAACAGTGTGCTTAAAGCATCAGACAAGCTCAGTGCATATAGTTGATTTTATTAAAACACATAGGGTGTGTCCACACTGTATATGGAAAATTACACGTCTTTTGATTGGTCGATAGAACAGATGACTTTCGGTGGATCAAGAATTTTATTTTTTTGTCGGAGACAGCTACATTATAATGAATGGATGGATGGGTGTGTTTCTGGCAGTGACTCTCCTGTGAGTGTGTGTAGTTACGCATAACGTGTGTGTGTGCCTGTGTGTTTTAGTGTGTATATGTGTGTTGCACATGTTAAAGTCGTGTGTGTGTGTGTGTGTGTGTGTGTGTGTGTGTGTGTGTGCATGTGTGCGCTCAAATCACGTGTGTCTGGCAGTGCGTCTCCAGCGTCCTCCCATAAATTGAGAGTGTCACCAGGCTTAAAAAGCCAAATCTGGATCCCATTGAGCCCAGGAAGGGTTAGGGAAAGGTTAGGGAAGAGCTGTACGCTGCACAGCTCCAATAAAGCTTATTTTCAACCTCAGCCACTGACTGTCAGCCTAGAGACCAGTGGGGCTGTGGCTGTGCTCCAAGGTTGGGAGGTGGTGGGGGGTCGTTCCAGGCATAAGAACAGTATAGCCCTGCTGTGGTGAGTCCCTTCACCGATCATCAGTGGGGCTATACTGTTAGTGGTTGGCCTAGTGTTGGGCTTTACCGCTCTGGTTCCAATCAGCAGTCAAGCTACACACTGTCTGAGTCAGACACACACACACAAACACACACACACACACACACACACACACACACACATAAACCATAATGCAGTTTAAATCGATGAGATTATGCCTACTCTCATCACGGCCCTGATGGCATTACAACAATGGGGGTGAAAAGACTGTTGCCATGCAGGCTGGGTCTGTGTGTGTGTGTGTGTATGTGTGTGTGTGTGTGTGTTCAGTGTCGTGACTGGCTTCATGCAATGGCACTCTTTCACACTAAAGTGCACTTGATGGGTTGAATAACAACACGACATGGATAAGTAACTCATTCATGGTTGACAACGGAATGTTGCGAGGTCCTCTTAGTTCATGTTGGTACCAGTGTGTGTGTGTATACATAGAAGAAGATGGCGCCGGAGAAGATGGCTGCTGTTTTACAGCCCTCTAACCAATTGTACTATTATGTGTGTTTTTTCGTGTTATTTGTAATTTATTCTGTACATAAGAGCTTCTGGATATCAGGACAGCGATTATTCACCTCGTATTGGACAAAGATTTGTTCTTCAATGAGTCGGACGCAAAGGATATCCTACAGACACCCGACAAGGCCCAAATCTCCGTCATTCGCAGGAGAAAGAGAAGGAGATATCGTGGACGTAGGTCGGGGTGCCTTGTAAGGATCCGACGGCGAGCGAGTAAACTGCCTCTTCCATCATTCCTTTAGCCAATGTTCAGTCATTTGAAAATAAATTGGATGACCTAAGATCAAGGTTATTCTACCAACGGGACATTAAAAACTGTAATATCTTATGTTTCACCGAGTCGTGGCTGAACGACGACATGGATAACATACAGCTGGCGGGATATACGCTACATCGGCAGGATAGAACGGCTGACTCCGGTAAGACAAGGGGTGGCAGTCTGTGTATATTTGTAAACAACAGCTGGTGCACAAAATCTAATACTAAGGAAGTCTCAAGGTTTTGTTCGCCTGAGGTAGAGTATCTCATGATAAAGCTGTAGACCACACTATTTACCAAAAGAGTGTTCATCTATATTTTTCGTAGCTGTCTATTTACCACCACAAACCGATGCTGGCACTAAGATTGCACTCAATGAGCTGTATAAGGCCATAAGTAAACAGGAAAACACTCATCCAGAGGCAGCGCTCCTAGTGGCCGGGGACTTTAATGCAGGGAAACTTACATCCGTTTTACCTAACTTCTACCAGCATGTTAAATGTGCAACCAGAGGGGGAAAAAACAATTCTAGACCACCTTTACTCTACACAGAGATGCATACAAAGCTCTCCTTCGTCCTCCATTTGGCAAATCTGACCATAGCTCTATCCTCCTGATTCCTGCTTATAAGCAAAAACTAAAGCAGGAAGCACCAGTGACTCGTTAATAAGGAAGTGGTCAGATGACGCAGATGCTAAGCTACAGGACTGTTTTCCTAGCACAGACTGGAATATGTTCCGGGATTCTTCCAATAGCATTGAGGAGTACACCACATCAGTCACTGCCTTCATCAATAAGTGCATCGATGACGTCATCCCCACAGTGACCGTACATACCCCA
This sequence comes from Coregonus clupeaformis, assembly GCF_020615455.1. NCBI lineage: Eukaryota > Metazoa > Chordata > Actinopteri > Salmoniformes > Salmonidae > Coregonus > Coregonus clupeaformis. The sequence continues at coordinate 43,614,263 of NC_059217.1, forward strand.
ACCAGAAGCCATGGATTACAGGCAACATCCGCACTGAGTTAAAGGGTAGAGCTGCCGCTTTCAAGGAGCGGGACTCTAACCCGGACGCTTATAAGAAATCCCGCTATGCCCTCCGACAAACTATCAAACAGGCAAATAGTCAATACAGGACTAAGATTGAATCGTACTACACCGGCTCTGACGCTCGTCAGATGTGGCAGGGCTTGAAAACTATTACAGACTACAAAGGGAAGCACAGCCGCGAGCTGCCCAGTGACACAAGCCTACCAGATGAGCTAAATCACTTCTATGCTCGCTTCGAGGCAAGCAACACTGAAGCATGCATGAGATCATCAGCTGTTCTGGATGACTATGTGATCACGCTCACCATGGCCGATGTCAGTAAGACTTTTAAGCAGGTCAACATTCACAAGGCCGCAGGGCCAGACTGATTACCAGGAAGTGTACTCAGAGCATGCGCTGACCAACTGGCAAGTGTCTTCACTGACATTTTCAATTTGTCCTTGACTGAGTCTGTAATACCAACATGTTTCAAGCAGACCACCATAGTCCATGTGCCCAGAACACTAAGATAACCTGCCTAAATGACTACCGACCCGTAGAACTCACGTCTGTAGCCATGAAGTGCTTTGAAAGGCTGGTCATGCTCACATCAACACCATTATCCCGGAAACCCTAGACCCACCCTCATTTGCATACCGCCCCAACAGATCCACAAATGATGCAATCTCTATTGCACTACACACTGCCCTTTCCCACCTGGACAAAAGGAACACCTACGTGAGAATGCTATTCATTGACTACAGCTCAGTGTTCAACACCATAGTGCCCTCAAAGCTCATCACTAAGCTAAGGACCCTGGGACTAAACACCTCCCTCTGCAACTGGATCCTGGACTTCCTGACGGGCCGCCCCCAGGTGGTAAGCGTAGGTAACAACACATCTGCCACGCTGATCCTCAACACGGGGGCCCCTCAGGGGTGCGTGCTCAGTCCCATCCTGTACTCCCTGTTCACCCATGACTGCATGGCCAGGCCAGGCACGACTCCAACACCATCATTAAGTTTGCCGACGACACAACAGTGGTAGGACTGCTCACCACACGGCCAGGTCTCTGAGGTGGTGCCAGGATAACAACCTCTCCCTCAACGTGATCAAGACAAAGGAGATGATTGTGGACTACAGGAAAAAAAAGAGGACTGAGCACGCACCCATTCTCACTGACAGGGCTGTAGTGGAACAGGTTGAGAGCTTCAAGTTCCTTGGTGTCCACATCACCAACAAACTGTCATGCTCCAAACACACCAAGACAGTCGTGAAGAGGGCACGACAAAGCCTATTCCCCCTCAGGAGACTGAAAATATTTGGCATGGGTCCTCAGATCCTCAAAAAGTTATATAGCTGCACCATCGAAAGCATCCTGACTGGTTGCATCACCGCCTGGTATGGCAACTGCTCAGCCTCCGACCGCAAGGCACTACAGAGGGTAGTGCGTATGGCCCAGTACATCACTGGGGCCAAGCTTCCTGCCATCCTGGACCTCTATACCAGGCGGTGTCAGAGGAAGGCCCTAAAAATTGTCAAAGACTCCAGCCACCCTAGTCATAGACTGTTCTCTCTGCTACCGCACGGCAAGTGGTTCCGGAGCACCAAGTCTAGGTCCAAAAGGCTTCTTAACAGCTTCTACCCCCAAGCCATAAGACTTCTGAACAGCTAGTCATGGCTACCCGGACTATTTGCATTGTCCCCCACACACCACCCCACCCCACCCCCTCTTTTACAAGGGCTTGTAAAAAAGCATTTCACTGTAAGGTCTACACCTGTTGTATTCAGCGCATGTGGCAAATAACATTTGATTTGATTTGATTTATACATATGCATGTGTTTTCCATTTAGTTCCTTACCCTATATCTAACCCCCATTCCAGTTCATGATTCTTTAATCAATCTGGTGCAAGTCTCATTTGCTTTTCATTTAATTTGATTTATTTTCTGTTTCAGCAGTTATGTGTGAATGTGTGTGTGTGTGTGCATTAGTATCTGAGTGAGTGAGTATGTGAGTGAAACAAAGTGTGTGGGATTCTTCCAAATCCACAAGAAAAAGACGAACATACTGTAACAGATGTTTAACAGTGCACGTGTGTGTTACAGGGAGACACACAGAGAGAGTGTGAGAGAGAGAGACAGAGCGAGACAGAGAGAGAGAGACAGAGCGAGACAGAGCGAGACAGAGCGAGACAGAGCGAGACAGAGCGAGACAGAGCGAGACAGAGCGAGACAGAGCGAGAGACAGAGAGAGCGAGAGACAGAGACAGAGACAGAGACAGAGACAGAGACAGAGAGAGAGAGAGAGAGAGAGAGAGAGAGAGAGAGAGAGAGAGAGAGAGAGAGAGAGAGAGAGAGAGAGAGAGAGAGAGAGAGAGAGAGAGAGAGAGAGAGAGAGAGAGAGAGAGAGATATCTGCTCTGGCAAAGTGTTTATACTGGATCTGAGACAGCCTGATCTTGCCAAAGTCAGTCAAGCAGACCAGTCCCAGATATCTGCTGGCAGACTGATCTGAACTCAGACGGCCCCTTTCAGAACAAAAACACCATCTGATTACAATAGAAGACCGTGTCTGAAAATGGCACCCGATTCCCCCTACCCCATAGGGCTCTAGTCAAAAGTAGTGCACTATATAGGGAACAGGGAGCCATTTGGGACGCAGCTATAGCACATAACACCAGCTCCCTTTGTTGAGAGCCTTGGCCTGTCCACGCCAACACAGCAAACAATGCTTTTACACGGGACAGGAATGTAACACAAAAAACATTGAAGGTTGATACAATAGCTAAGGAGGTTGAGTGATAAAGGTAGAGGATAGCCTGGTTAGGTAATGCTTTGTTTGTGTTGGTTACGACTATGAACGGCATAGTTTAAGAAGTAGCCGGTAGCACTGAGGGACTTTACCAAGAGCTGAATTGGTAAACCGGAAAAAAACATACTAACAGTCTATTATTATAAGGCTAAGTCCTTCTAAATAAATAACTGAAATAAAAAATGTGATGTTCAATAAGGAATGGATTACGAAACACTCAACCAGAACAGGTTGTTTCAATAGGCCCCTAGGGGGTCAAGCATGGTGGTGGTAGTGTGATGGTTTGGGGATGCTTTGCTGCCTCAGGACCTAGACGACTTGCCTTAATAGAAGGAACCATTAATTCTGCTCTGTATCAGATAATTCTACAGGAGAATGTCAGGCCATCCATCTGTGAGCTGAAGCTGACGTGCAGCTGGGTCATGCAGCAAGACAATGATCCAAAACACACAATCAAAGTCTACATGAAAATGGTTAAAAAGCAACAAATTTGACGTTTTGGAATGGCCTAGTCAGACCAGACCTAATCCCAATTGAGATGTTGTGGCAGGACTTGAACGAGTAGTTCATGCTTGAAAGCCCACAAATGTCGCTGAGTTAAAGCAGTTCTGCATGCAAGAGTGGGCCATAATTCCTTCACAGCAATGTGAGAGACTGATCAACAGCTGCAGGAAGCATTTGTCGCCGTGTCTGTCTGTCTGTCGCCGTGTCTGTCTGTCTGTCGCCGTGTCTGTCTGTCTGTCTGTCGCCGTGTCTGTCTGTCTGTCTGTCGCCGTGTCTGTCTGTCTGTCTGTCGCCGTGTCTGTCTGTCTGTCGCCGTGTCTGTCTGTCTGTCTGTCGCCGTGTCTGTCTGTCTGTCGCCGTGTCTGTCTGCCTGTCTGTCGCCGTGTCTGTCTGCCTGTCTGTCGCCGTGTCTGTCTGCCGCCATATCTGTCTGCCTGTCTGTCGCCGTGTCTGCCTGTCGCCGTGTCTGTCTGCCTGTCGCCGTGTCTGTCTGCCTGTCGCCGTGTCTGTCTGCCTGTCGCCGTGTCTGTCTGCCTGTCGCCGTGTCTGTCTGTCGCCGTGTCTGTCTGTCGCCGTGTCTGTCGCCGTGTCTGTCTGCCTGTCTGTCTGTCGCCGTGTCTGTCTGCCTGTCTGTCGCCGTGTCTGTCTGCCTGTCTGTCGCCGTGTCTGTCTGCCTGTCTGTCGCCGTGTCTGTCTGCCTGTCTGTCGCCGTGTCTGTCTGTCGCCGTGTCTGTCTGTCGCCGTGTCTGTCTGTCGCCGTGTCTGTCTGTCGCCGTGTCTGTCTGTCACCGTGTCTGTCTGTCTGTCACCGTGTCTGTCTGTCTGTTGCCGTGTCTGTCTGTCTGTTGCCGTGTCTGTCTGTCTGTCGCCGTGTCTGTCTGTCTGTCGCCGTGTCTGTCTGTCTGTCGCCGTGTCTGTCTGTCTGTCTGTCTGTCGCCGTGTCTGTCTGCCTGTCTGTCGCCGTGTCTGTCTGTCGCCGTGTCTGTCTGTCGCCGTGTCTGTCGCCGTGTCTGTCTGTCGCCGTGTCTGTCTGTCTGTCGCCGTGTCTGTCTGCCTGTCTGTCGCCGCGTGTCTGTCTGCCTGTCTGTCTGTCGCCGTGTCTGTCTGCCTGTCTGTCTGTCTGTCTGTCGCTGTGTCTGTCTGCCTGTCTGTCTGTCGCCGTGTCTGTCTGCCTGTCTGTCTGTCGCCGTGTCTGTCTGCCTGTCTGTCTGTCGCCGTGTCTGTCTGCCTGTCTGCCTGTCGCCGTGTCTGTCTGCCTGTCTGTCTGTCGCCGTGTCTGTCTGCCTGTCTGTCTGTCGCCGTGTCTGTCTGCCTGTCTATCTGCGTGTCTGTCGCCGTGTCTGTCGCCGTGTCTGTCTGTCGCCGTGTCTCCCTGTTGCCGTCTCTCCCTGTCTGTCGCCGTGTCTCCCTGTCTGTCTGTCGCCGTGTCTCCCTGTCTGTCTGTCGCCGTGTCTCCCTGTCTGTCTGTCGCCGTGTCTCCCTGTGTCTGTCGCCGTGTCTCCCTGTCTGTCTGTCTCCGTGTCTCCCTGTCTCCGTGTCTCCCTGTCTCCGTGTCTCCCTGTCTGTCTCCGTGTCTCCCTATCTGTCTCCGTGTCTCCCTGTCTGTCTCCGTGTCTCCCTGTCTGTCTCCGTGTCTCCCTGTCTGTCTCCGTGTCTCCCTGTCTGTCTCCGTGTCTCCCTGTCTGTCTCCGTGTCTCCCTGTCTGTCTCCCTCCCTGTCTGTCTGTCTCCCTCCCTCCCTGTCTGTCTGTCTCCCTCCCTGTCTGTCTGTCTGTCTCCCCGTCTGTCTGTCTCCCCGTCTGTCTGTCTCCCCGTCTGTCTGCCTCCCCGTCTGTCTGTCTCCCTCCCCGTCTGTCTGTCTCCCTCCCCGTCTGTCTGTCTCCCTCCCCGTCTGTCTGTCTCCCTCCCGTCTGTCTGTCTGTCTCCCTCCCGTCTGTCTGTCTGTCTCCCTCCCCGTCTGTCTGTCTGTCTCCCTCCCCGTCTGTCTGTCTGTCTCCCTCCCCGTCTGTCTGTCTGTCTCCCCGTCTGTCTGTCTGTCTCCCCGTCTGTCTGTCTGTCTCCCCGTCTGTCTGTCTGTCTCCCCGTCTGTCTGTCTGTCTGTCTGTCTGTCTGTCTGTCTGTCTCCCCGTCTGTCTGTCTGTCTGTCTGTCTGTCTGTCTCCCCGTCTGTCTCCCCGTCTGTCTGTCTCCCCGTCTGTCTGTCTGTCTCCCCGTCTGTCTGTCTGTCTCCCCGTCTGTCTGTCTGTCTGTCTCCCCGTCTGTCTGTCTGTCTGTCTCCCCGTCTGTCTGTCTGTCTGTCTCCCCGTCTGTCTGTCTGTCTGTCTCCCCGTCTGTCTGTCTGTCGTCTGTCTCCCCGTCTGTCTGTCTCCCGTCTGTCTCCCCGTCTGTCTGTCTCCCCGTCTGTCTGTCTCCCCGTCTGTCTGTCTCCCCGTCTGTCTGTCTCCCCGTCTGTCTGTCTCCCCGTCTGTCTGTCTCCCCGTCTGTCTGTCTCCCCGTCTGTCTGTCTCCGTGTCTGTCTGTCTCCGTGTCTGTCTGTCTCCGTGTCTGTCTGTCTCCGTGTCTGTCTGTCTCCGTGTCTGTCTGTCTGTCTGTCTCCGTGTCTGTCTGTCTCTGTCTGTCTGTCTGTCTGTCTCCGTGTCTGTCTGTCTGTCTCCGTGTCTGTCTGTCTGTCTCCGTGTCTGTATGTCTGTCTGTCTGTCTCCGTGTCTGTCTGTCTCCGTGTCTGTCTGTCTCCGTGTCTGTCTGTCTCCGTGTCTGTCTGTCTCCGTGTCTGTCTGTCTCCGTGTCTGTCTGTCTCCGTGTCTGTCTGTCTCCGTGTCTGTCTGTCTCCGTGTCTGTCTGTCTCCGTGTCTGTCTGTCTCCGTGTCTGTCTGTCTCCGTGTGTCTGTCTGTCTGTCTGTCTCCGTGTGTCTGTCTGTCTGTCTGTCTCCGTGTGTCTGTCTGTCTGTCTGTCTCCGTGTGTCTGTCTGTCTGTCTCCGTGTCTGTATGTCTGTCTCCGTGTCTGTATGTCTGTCTGTCTCCGTGTCTGTCTGTCTCCGTGTCTGTCTGTCTCCGTGTCTGTCTGTCTCCGTGTCTGTCTGTCTCCGTGTCTGTCTGTCTCCGTGTCTGTCTGTCTGTCTGTCTCCGTGTCTGTCTGTCTGTCTGTCTCCGTGTCTGTCTGTCTCTGTGTCTGTCTGTCTCCGTGTCTGTCTGTCTGTCTGTCTCCGTGTCTGTCTGTCTGTCTGTCTCCGTGTCTGTCTGTCTCCGTGTTTGTCTGTCTGTCTCCGTGTCTGTATGTCTGTCTCCCTGTCTGTCTCCCTGTCTGTCGCCGTGTCTGTCGCCGTGTCTGTCGCCGTGTCTGTCTGTCGCCGTGTCTGTCTGTCTGTCTGTCGCCGTGTCTGTCTGCCTGTCTGTCGCCGTGTCTGTCTGCCTGTCTGTCTGCCTGTCTGTCGCCGTGTCTGTCGCCGTGTCTGTCTGTCGCCGTGTCTGTCTGTCGCCGTGTCTGTCTGTCGCCGTGTCTGTCTGTCGCCGTGTCTGTCTGTCACCGTGTCTGTCTGTCTGTCACCGTGTCTGTCTGTCTGTTGCCGTGTCTGTCTGTCTGTTGCCGTGTCTGTCTGTCTGTCGCCGTGTCTGTCTGTCTGTCGCCGTGTCTGTCTGTCTGTCTGTCTGTCGCCGTGTCTGTCTGCCTGTCTGTCGCCGTGTCTGTCTGTCGCCGTGTCTGTCTGCCTGTCTGTCGCCGTGTCTGTCTGTCGCCGTGTCTGTCTGTCGCCGTGTCTGTCGCCGTGTCTGTCTGTCGCCGTGTCTGTCTGTCTGTCGCCGTGTCTGTCTGCCTGTCTGTCGCCGTGTCTGTCTGCCTGTCTGTCTGTCGCCGTGTCTGTCTGCCTGTCTGTCTGTCTGTCTGTCGCTGTGTCTGTCTGCCTGTCTGTCTGTCGCCGTGTCTGTCTGCCTGTCTGTCTGTCGCCGTGTCTGTCTGCCTGTCTGTCTGTCGCCGTGTCTGTCTGCCTGTCTGCCTGTCGCCGTGTCTGTCTGCCTGTCTGTCTGTCGCCGTGTCTGTCTGCCTGTCTGTCTGTCGCCGTGTCTGTCTGCCTGTCTATCTGCGTGTCTGTCGCCGTGTCTGTCGCCGTGTCTGTCTGTCGCCGTGTCTCCCTGTCGCCGTCTCTCCCTGTCTGTCGCCGTGTCTCCCTGTCTGTCTGTCGCCGTGTCTCCCTGTCTGTCTGTCGCCGTGTCTCCCTGTCTGTCTGTCGCCGTGTCTCCCTGTGTCTGTCGCCGTGTCTCCCTGTCTGTCTGTCTCCGTGTCTCCCTGTCTCCGTCTCTCCCTGTCTCCGTGTCTCCCTGTCTGTCTCCGTGTCTCCCTATCTGTCTCCGTGTCTCCCTGTCTGTCTCCGTGTCTCCCTGTCTGTCTCCGTGTCTCCCTGTCTGTCTCCGTGTCTCCCTGTCTGTCTCCGTGTCTCCCTGTCTGTCTCCCTCCCTGTCTGTCTGTCTCCCTCCCTCCCTGTCTGTCTGTCTCCCTCCCTGTCTGTCTGTCTGTCTCCCCGTCTGTCTGTCTCCCCGTCTGTCTGTCTCCCCGTCTGTCTGTCTCCCCGTCTGTCTGCCTCCCCGTCTGTCTGTCTCCCTCCCCGTCTGTCTGTCTCCCTTCCCGTCTGTCTGTCTCCCTCCCCGTCTGTCTGTCTCCCTCCCGTCTGTCTGTCTGTCTCCCTCCCGTCTGTCTGTCTGTCTCCCTCCCCGTCTGTCTGTCTGTCTCCCTCCCCGTCTGTCTGTCTGTCTCCCTCCCCGTCTGTCTGTCTGTCTGTCTCCCCGTCTGTCTGTCTGTCTCCCCGTCTGTCTGTCTGTCTCCCCGTCTGTCTGTCTGTCTCCCCGTCTGTCTGTCTGTCTGTCTCCCCATCTGTCTGTCTGTCTGTCTCCCCGTCTGTCTGTCTGTCTGTCTGTCTCCCCGTCTGTCTGTCTGTCTGTCTGTCTCCCCGTCTGTCTGTCTGTCTCCCCGTCTGTCTGTCTGTCTCCCCGTCTGTCTGTCTGTCTGTCTCCCCGTCTGTATGTCTGTCTGTCTCCCCGTCTGTCTGTCTGTCTGTCTCCCCGTCTGTCTGTCTGTCTGTCTGTCTCCCCGTCTGTCTGTCTCCCCGTCTGTCTGTCTCCCCGTCTGTCTGTCTCCCCGTCTGTCTGTCTCCCCGTCTGTCTGTCTCCCCGTCTGTCTGTCTCCCCGTCTGTCTGTCTCCCCGTCTGTCTGTCTCCGTGTCTGTCTGTCTCCGTGTCTGTCTGTCTCCGTGTCTGTCTGTCTGTCTGTCTCCGTGTCTGTCTGTCTGTCTGTCTCCGTGTCTGTCTGTCTCTGTCTGTCTGTCTGTCTGTCTCCGTGTCTGTCTGTCTGTCTCCGTGTCTGTATGTCTGTCTGTCTGTCTCCGTGTCTGTCTGTCTCCGTGTCTGTCTGTCTCCGTGTCTGTCTGTCTCCGTGTCTGTCTGTCTCCGTGTCTGTCTGTCTCCGTGTGTCTGTCTGTCTGTCTCCGTGTGTCTGTCTGTCTGTCTGTCTCCGTGTGTCTGTCTGTCTGTCTCCGTGTCTGTATGTCTGTCTGTCTCCGTGTCTGTCTGTCTCCATGTCTGTCTGTCTCCGTGTCTGTCTGTCTCCGTGTCTGTCTGTCTCCGTGTCTGTCTGTCTCCGTGTCTGTCTGTCTCCGTGTCTGTCTGTCTCCGTGTCTGTCTGTCTCCGTGTCTGTCTGTCTGTCTGTCTGTCTCCGTGTCTGTCTGTCTGTCTGTCTCCGTGTCTGTCTGTCTGTCTGTCTCCGTGTCTGTCTGTCTCTGTGTCTGTCTGTCTCCGTGTCTGTCTGTCTGTCTGTCTCCGTGTCTGTCTGTCTGTCTGTCTCCGTGTCTGTCTGTCTCCGTGTTTGTCTGTCTGTCTCCGTGTCTGTATGTCTGTCTCCCTGTCTGTCTCCCTGTCTGTCTCCGTGTCTGTCTCCGTGTCTGTCTCCGTGTCTGTCTCCGTGTCTGTCTCCATGTCTGTCGCCGTGTCTCCATTTCTGTCGCCGTGTCTGTCTCCGTGTCTGTCTCCCTGTCTGTCTCCCTGTCTGTCTCCCTGTCTGTCTCCCTGTCTGTCTCCCTGTCTGTCTCCCTGTCTGTCTCCCTGTCTGTCTCCCTGTCTGTCTCCGTGTCTGTCTGTCTCCGTGTCTGTCTGTCTCCGTGTCTGTCTGTCTCCGTGTCTGTCTGTCTGTCTCCCTCCCTCTCTCTACTCTTTAATAATGATAATAATAATATGCCATTTAGCAGACGCTTTTATCCAAAGCGACTTACAGTCATGCGTGCATACATTTTTTTTGTGTATGGGTGGTCCCGGGGATCGAACCCACTACCTTGGCGTTACAAGCGCCGTGCTCTACCAGCTGAGCTACAGAGGACTCTTTCTGTGTCTCTGTCCACCTATGGAGGTACCAAGACTCTGGGTACAGCCCCTTTTGTTTTAGCAGCACAATCTATTTTTACATCAGGGCGACCAGCGATGCCGAAGGAATGCACAGTTCCGACGTGAACATTATGACTGGCTACTGTAAAACGGATCATATGTAATCCCAAAACCAACACACACAGAGTCCACTCAGGTCCTTAAAGCACACTCACTGGGTCAATGTAACTCACGCCATCCTAAATAAAACCTACAGACAAAAAAAAGAGCGTCTAACTCAGAAAAGCCATTGTGATGTTTAGTGTTTACTAGGAGGAAGTACAAGGAAGTATTAAAGGCACAGACAGAAACAAAAACGGCTTGTTAAAGCGCTTTATGGAGCGACGGAATTCAACGCTCCAAAGACATTCCTGGCCTATTGGTTTACAAGGGGGTTAAATGGTTACAGGCGATGGACCAGGGAGGGGGTATTTGTATACAGTAGCATGGTAAAGGGTCTATCAAAGACCAACGTGATTCTGAAAGGACAGGAATGGTTCTAGTTGGACACACAGTGTATTTACCAGATTCCCAGACTGAATTTGACAGCATTGAAAACTCATCAAAATTTCACTAGCCCCTGAAACTGAACCCCCCACTTATTCCCTTCCTCATCAGATCTCACTCCCTCCCTCTCCCCCCCGCCACCCCAACCCAACCCAGAAACAGAGGACAGCTGAGAAGAGGAGAGGATAAAAGAGGAGAGAAGAGGAGGAGGAGGAGAGGAGAGAAGAGGGGAGGATAAAAGAGGAGAGGAGGAGAGGGTGAAGATGATAGGAGGGTGCTGTAACAGGGCTCTTTGTACTCCTCTCTGCTGCTACTGGCAGAGACAGGAGGAAGTGATGCTGCTGCTGCTGGCAGAGACAGGGGGAAGTGATGCTGCTGCTGCTGGCAGAGACAGGGGGAAGTGATGCTTCTGCTGCTGGCAGAGACAGGGGGAAGTGATGCTGCTGCTGGGAGAGACAGGGGGAAGTGATGCTGCTGGGAGAGACAGGGGAGGTGATGCTGCTACTGGGAGAGACAGGGGAAGTAATGCTGCTGCTGGGAAGAGAGGGGGAAGTGAGGCTGCTGCTGCTGGGAAAAACAGGGGGAAGTGATGCTGCTGAGAGACAGGGGGAAGTGATGCTGCTGGGAGAGATAGGGGGAAGTGATGCTGCTGCTGGCAGAGACAGGGGAAGTGATGCTGCTGCTGCTGTGAGAGACGGGGGAAGTGATGCTTCTGCTGGGAGAGACAGGGGGAAGTGATGCCGCTGCTACTGGGAGAGAAAGGGGGAAGTGATGCTGCTGCTGGGAAGAGAGGGGGAAGTGATGCTGCTGCTGGGCGAGACAGGGGGAAGTGATGCTGCTGCTGGGAGAAACATGGGAAAGTGATGATGCTGCTGGCAGAGACAGGGGGAAGTGATGCTGCTGTGCTGGGAGAGACAGGGGGAAGTGATGCTGCTGGCAGAGACGGGGAAGTGATGCTGCTGTGCTGGGAGAGACAGGGGGAAGTGATGCTGCTGCTGCTGGCAGAGACAGGGGGAAGTGATGCTGCTGTTGCTGGCAGAGACAGGGGGAAGTGATGCTGCTGCTGCTGGCAGAGACAGGGGGAAGTGATGCTGCTGCTGCTGGCAGAGACAGGGGGAAGTGATGCTGCTGCTGCTGGCAGAGACAGGGGGAAGTGATGCTGCTGCTGCTGGCAGAGACAGGGGGAAGTGATGCTGTCAGAGGTATAGATCATACATCTATTACAGAATGATACACAGACACACACTTCCCTCTAAATGACATATCCTGTTGGGCTAGGGCTGTGTGTGGAGCGAGGAGACCTCACTGGTTCAAACTCCAGTCAACCACTCCACTACTTTCATTTCCCCTCTCTTTCCATTCAGAACAGGGGACATCTGTGTGGTTCATTCCACAGCTACTGACTGTCTGAATTTGACTCTATATAATAGCTTTTGTTTGAGAGACCTTGTGTTCCTGTTGGGTAAGACATGTTCAAACCTGTTGGTTTCTCTAGTGTAGAAAGAGTTATGTTTTACAAAGAAGTGCGGTGAATAAATTGTGTTCAATAGCCCATGTGGGAGAAACAACTGACAGTCTTTTCAGTGACCCAGATATTCCCATTGAATCGGTTTGAGTACAAGTCAAAAACATTGAAGGTCACAGAACCCACTGTTGATGCTTTTACCCCAGACTGCGTCTAATCAATGTGTGGCCTGGCGTGTCTAGCTGGGCTTATCTGACCTGAGAAACCTGGCAACATGTTCTAGTTCAGATAGTGTGCCATGGTGTCAACTAACCCCCCTTTCTCTACCTCTCTCTCTTTATCTCTCCCTCTCTTTATCTCGCCCTCTCTTTATCTCGCCCTCTCTTTATCTCTCTCTCTCTTTATCTCTCTCTCTCTTTATCTCTCTCTCTTTATGTTTATGTTGCCAAAGCAAGTGAAATAGATAATCAAAATATTACACTCACAGAAGTTCCAAAAGAATAAAGACATTTAAAATGTCATGTTATGGCTATATACAGTGTTATAATGATGTGCAAATAGTTAAAGTACAAAAAGGAAAATAAATAAATGTAGGTTGTATTTACAGTGGTGTTTGTTCTTCACTGGTTGCCTTCTTCTTGTGGCAACAGATCACAAATCTTGCTGCTGTGAATGCACACTGTGGTTTTTCACCCAATAGATATTGGATTTGTTTTCAAATTCTTTGTGGGTCTGTGTAATCTGAGGGAAGTATGTGTCTCTAATATGGTCATAGATTTGGCAGGAGGTTAGGAAGTGCAGCTCAGTTTCCACCTCATTTAGTCTACGGCGGCCTTTTTCAATAGCAAGGCTATGCTCAAAGATGACCTTAATTTTGGGGGTCTCTCTCTCTCTATCTCACACACACACACACACACACACACACACACACACAGGCCCTTCAAGTCAGGCGTGGCACAACACGGTCCAGCAGACGCCATACGGGATCAGTCCGTCAATAGAAATCATTACTACAGTCAAATATAGCTACGGCATTTACTGTATCACTACTGCCAAGCAATCCAATGCAATGCTTAGCGACAGAACCGTAAAGCGTTCTTTTAACCAAAAGCTATCTTTTTTCAACAGATGAAACTGATCTCTTTCCAAAGAGGGTGACATGCAGAGCGACAGAGCAACAGAAAGAGAAGGGGGGGTGGAGATAAAGAGACAATCAAAGCTGTAATTACTGTGTAACAGCGAAGTGAGGGAGTAAGTGAGTGTTCAGTCGGCCGTATGGATGCATCCCAACAGGGGGTATCACTGTGACGGGGAGCATCCACCAGAGATAGCCTAGCTGGGCTAATGGAATCTATTATAGAGCACTAGCACCTGAGGCTACGCTAATGCGACACTAATGCTATTGCTAATGCTATGCTAAGCTAATACTATGCTAATGTTATGCTACTCTTTCTCTTGCCCTTTATTGTGTAAGCTTGCGTGTAGCATGCTGCGAGATCCACCATAGATAGCATCCAAAGGCTAATGGAATCTACAGTACACCTGAGGCAATGCTAAGCTATATATGTTACACTCTCTTGCTGTAGCCATCTGATGTCATCATGTGTTATAATGCTGCAATATCTACCATGGTAATTAGGATCTCAGTTCCTGTACTGATCGAGGCACAAAGGGAGGAAGCAGGCATTTTTTTAAGGAAGCTGCATTTGTTCTGGACTCCAATAAGACTGCTGGAGGACCATAACAACTAGCTATGGGTGTGTTGGGACTGGCCTATCAGAGATTAAGCAGGTTTGTTGTAGACTGGCAGGTGGTCATTCAAAGGACAAATCTGTAGCACAGTACACACACTAACAAGGGACTTCTACAGACCTTACAATATGTTTAACACAAATTTAAACAAATGACCTTTTGAAAAAGAAAGAGTGTTTTACATAGCACCAAAGACTACTTTGACTGGATAAAGTATTAGCTTGATTGATGATAGCTAGTTTTTAACTGGATAAATTGTTAGCTTGATTTATGATAGCTAGCTAGGCTAACTGGATAAAGTATTAGCTTGATTGATGATAGCTAGCGAGGCTAACTGGAAAAACTTGGTGAGAGTCACCGCTGCAGAGTGCAGATCCGATTCGCTAACTCACTCCTAGATGGAACTGGCGTCCAATTTAAAGGCCTAATAGCTTTAATCTCATCTGAATCTGATTGGCCGGTAACCAAATTAGCAGGCCCAGATTGAATCAAGCCCATTCGGCCAATCAATTTCCTGCGCTAGGCCATTTCATTCTAGCTGTGTATGTGTGGGTGTGGTGCATTTGCCAAGTCTGTGGCATGAGGACCTAATGTTTGACTTCATCACTGTCTAGACATGGTATATGAGCACATAGAGATGACTTGTGAAAATACAGGTGACTGGTTTGAATTCAACTAATCTGTACTGAACACACTCCACCCACAACATAGCCCTCAATATTTTGAATTGTAAAAAAATATTGTATTTTTTATTGAATATTAAAACGTACAATCTACCTGCAGTGAAGCCACTCAACATCAACATTACACTCAGTAATCTAACAGACTCCCATCCAGAGCGACCCACAGGAGCAACCAGGGTCAAGCACCCCGCCCAAGGGCATGTCGACAGATCTCCCACCAACTCAAAACTGAGAGCCCTCACTAAACTGGTCTGAGCCTAGCAACCGAGCCCTCACTAAACTGGTCTGAGCATAGCAACAGAGCCCTCACTAAACTGGTCTGAGCATAGCAACAGAGCCCTCACTAAACTGGTCTGAGCATAGCAACAGAGCCCTCACTAACCTGGTCTGAGCATAGCAACAGAGCCCTCACTAAACTGGTCTGAGCATAGCAACAGAGCCCTCACTAAACTGATCTGAGCATAGCAACAGAGCCCTCACTAAACTGGTCTGAGCATAGCAACAGAGCCCTCACTAAACTGGTCTGAGCATAGCAACAGAGCCCTCACAAAACTGGTCTGAGCATAGCAACAGAGCCCTCACTAAACTGGTCTGAGCATAGCAACAGAGCCCTCACTAAACTGGTCTCAGCATAGCAACATAGCCCTCATTAAACTGGTCTGAGCATAGCAACAGAGCCCTCACTAAACTGGTCTGAGCATAGCAACAGAGCCCAAGCCTGCCTTTCACTGAACACTGAAATGAACACACATACAGTGGGGAAAAAAGTATTTAGTCAGCCACCAATTGTGCAAGTTCTCCCACTTAAAAAGATGAGAGAGGCCTGTAATTTTCATCATAGGTACACGTCAACTATGACAGACAAAATGATAATTTTTTTTCCAGAAAATCACATTGTAGGATTTTTAATGAATTTATTTGCAAATTATGGTGGAAAATAAGTATTTGGTCAATAACAAAAGTTTCTCAATACTTTGTTATATACCCTTTGTTGGCAATGACACAGGTCAAACGTTTTCTGTAAGTCTTCACAAGGTTTTCACACACTGTTGCTGGTATTTTGGCCCATTCCTCCATGCAGATCTCCTCTAGAGCAGTGATGTTTTGGGGCTGTCGCTGGGCAACACGGACTTTCAACTCCCTCCAAAGATTTTCGTTGGGGTTGAGATCTGGAGACTGGCTAGGCCACTCCAGGACCTTGAAATGCTTCTTACGAAGCCACTCCTTCGTTGCCCGGGCAGTGTGTTTGGGATCATTGTCATGCTGAAAGACCCAGCCACGTTTCATCTTCAATGCCCTTGCTGATGGAAGGAGGTTTTCACTCAAAATCTCACGATACATGGCCCCATTCATTCTTTCCTTTACACGGATCAGTCGTCCTGGTCCCTTTGCAGAAAAACAGCCCCAAAGCATGATGTTTCCACCCCCATGCTTCACAGTAGGTATGGTGTTCTTAACTCAGCATTCTTTGTCCTCCAAACACGACGAGTTGAGTTTTTACCAAAAAGTTCTATTTTGGTTTCATCTGACCATATGACATTCTCCCAATCCTCTTCTGGATCATCCAAATGCACTCTAGCAAACTTCAGACGGGCCTGGACATGTACTGGCTTAAGCAGGGGGACACGCCTGGCACTGCAGGATTTGAGTCCCTGGCGGCGTAGTGTGTTACTGATGGTAGGCTTTGTTACTTTGGTCCCAGCTCTCTGCAGGTCATTCACTAGGTCCCCCCGTGTGGTTCTGGGATTTTTGCTCACCGTTCTTGTGATCATTTTGACCCCACAGGGTGAGATCTTGCGTGGAGCCCCAGATCGAGGGAGATTATCAGTGGTCTTGTATGTCTTCCATTTCCTAATAATTGCTCCCACAGTTGATTTCTTCAAACCAAGCTGCTTACCTATTGCAGATTCAGTCTTCCCAGCCTGGTGCAGGTCTACAATTTTGTTTCTGGTGTCCTTTGACAGCTCTTTGGTCTTGGCCATAGTGGAGTTTGGAGTGTGACTGTTTGAGGTTGTGGACAGGTGTCTTTTATACTGATAACAAGTTCAAACAGGTGCCATTAATACAGGTAACGAGTGGAGGACAGAGGAGCCTCTTAAAGAAGAAGTTACAGGTCTGTGAGAGCCAGAAATCTTGCTTGTTTGTATGTGACCAAATACTTACTTTCCACCATAATTTGCAAATAAATTCATTACAAATCCTACAATGTGATTTTCTGGATTTTTTTTTCTCAATGTCTGTCATAGTTGACGTGTACCTATGATGAAAATTACAGGCCTCTCTCATCTTTTTAAGTGGGGAACGATACAGTAGAGTATCGCAACATTCATTCTGACAATATTATATTGATTCTATGACTCCAAGTATCGATTCTCTTTATTTTATTATTTTGTAGTTAACGTTATCTAGCTCTAGTCGGCTGTACCTAAATAACTAGTAGCCAAAACTCCAGTATTTCTCCTTCTATAGCTTAGCCTCAATCTTATTTTTAATTGGTGAGCCAACATGTTTTCATCTCTGTTATTTCCATGACTGATCAAAACCCGTTTTCTCACGGCTCTCTCTTGTCCCTCTGCAGCAACAATATGTTTGGAACATCGATTCTCAATAAAATCCCAGTAACACATTACAATACATATAGAATTGTGATAAATCGTGATACGTATAGAATTGCAATATACACCATATCGGCACCTATGTATCATGATAGTGAGGTCCCTGGCAATTCCAAGCCCTACTAAACACCACATCCGTGGAGGGATGAGATCTTACTGAACACCCACACCGAGCAGCAGTTCTCCGACATGAATAATTGCACATCAACACAGCAGTGACCGTGGGAGAAGTCGATTGTGATAACACGTCTGTTTAATTCATGCCGGTTGTATAACACACGCTTGAGTCTGACAAGAAGCGTGTACACTCAGTACATTATACAAAATAAAGACGATTGTGTACAATACGGTCGAAATACGAGATAGCATATCTTGAGTGATAGCCCACTCAACAGAAATTTGAGCTGTGTTGTTGACATAACAAATGGCTAAGTGTCCAGAAATCAGACTTCAACCGTCTTGTAGAAGAGCAGTGAGACCGGTAGGACGGCTAAGGGAGACAATGATACAGTATTGAACATTTTCCAGTCAGTTTCCTGTCAAAGCTATGCTAACGTAACAACTGTCTTAGTACACTATCTGCTAAGGTAAATGCATACTGCACTTTTTCCTGAGAGGGGGAAAAGGGGAATGTTCCAGAGAGAGAGAGGGAGAGAGAGAGGCAGGATGAGTATAATCCAGGTAATAGACGTTGGAAGCCCATGGAGAGCATGCAGTGCGCTGGGGATATGTATTATGGAGAGACGTGCTAACAGGAACACGAGAACTGAGGTAAATGATTAGCCAAAACAGGCTAACGCTAGCACTCACAGAGACAGCCTGCTTCGCTTAGTCCAATGTTATGAAATGGGGGGGACACTTAGCTATCCTAGAAAGGCTAGGACCTAGAGATGGGATGAGAGGGGTTGAGGGTAGCAGAAGGCTGGGACAAAAAAACAAACAAAAGATAACTAATGTAAATTATAAACTGGGTGGTTCGAGCCCTGAATGCTGATTGGCTGAAAGCCGCGGTATATCGGACCATATACCACAGGTATGACAAAACGTTTGTTTTTACTGCTCTAATTACGTTGGTAACCAGTTTATAATAGCAATAAGGCTCCTCGGGGGTTTGTGATATATGGCCAATATACCACGGCTAAGGGCTGTATCCAGGCACTCCGTGTTGCATCGTGCATAAGAACAGCCTTTATCCGTAGTATATTGGCCATATACCACACCTCCGCGGGCCTTATTGCTTAAATATACCGTGTCTGTAAAATGTATATAGTATGTATAAGCTGGTAGTAGAAGCCTAAGTATTGTTGTCCATTAGTTTACTCAAATTAGGAGAGGGTTAGGGGAAAATAATAAAGGAAAATATATTTCTAAAGTATATATGGGGGATTGGAAATTATGCAGACAATTACATTGATAGAAGCCACAATCTCTCTGCAATATTAGAGCTGATCTACCCCTTAAAAAAGGTAGAAAAGACAGGCTAGCCTAAGAAACACAATACTCAGCACTGACTTCCAACCTCATGAGCGCTAACTCAAAACAGAAAAACACAATAGAAGGAAGGAATTTCAGCTAGTTTGAAGGTAGACGATTGCACAGAGCACTGCACTTCATCATCATTAAACCATGCGGACTGTGTGTTCACCAGTCCTCTTAGTACCTAAAGTCTGCAACAAAGAAGATAACATGATCATTCACTGGCCAAGCACTCCCTAACGCATGCTTGGTTACAGCCAGCGTGTTCAATAAAACCACTCCTGTCCTCTGCAAGAACTCTGTACTGTAGAGAGATTTGGTACGTCTTATTCTGAGTGATTTGGGATGTCTTATTTATATCATAAAATAAAATGTATTTATAAAGCTATTTTTACATCAGCAGATGTTACAAAGTGCTATACAGAAACCCAACTTAAAAACACCAAACAGCAAACAGCAATGCCAAGAGTGTGCAAAGCAGTCATCAAGGCAAAATGGTAGCTACTTTGAAGAATCTCAAATATAAAACATATTTTGATTTGTTTAACACTTTTCTGGTTACTACATAATTCCATATGTGTTATTTCATAGTTTTGATGTCTTCACTATTATTCTACAATGTAGAAAATAGTAAAAATAAAGAAAAACCCTTGAATGAGTAGGTATGTCCAAACTTTTCACTGGTAGTGTATAGTGCACTACTTTTTTATATTCCCTATGGGCCCTAATAGGATGCCATTTGGGACGGAGACGGGGGGGGGGGGTCCTCAAAATGCATACTACCGTGCTCCGAGCACGCAAATTGGAGCACAGGAGGGTCGGAGTATGAGTCAAAATCAAAGTATGCGAAACGGAGCACGGAGGGCACTTCTCAAATGCGTACTCCGTTTGTACATATTTTGAAGCATGCGATCGATGCAAGCTTCAACGGAAAGTATGCAAAGAAATATGCCGCAACCAGGTAAAAAAAATAATAATTAAGCAGCATTTCTTGAAATCAATGGCGGACATTATTTGAGCTGAAGCGAGAGAAAATACAATCCGTCTTCAGTTTCTCCTTTGAGTCACCTGACTGATTAGAAAAACACTGTATGACACTGGCAACACTTCCCTCCCATCATCCACAGTATTCCCGTCAGCACATTACTGCTGATTCGAATCGAGCTGTTAGATGATAGTGCTTGCATGAGGTCATGCTGACGGTGGTGTTGATGGTGCTTTGGCGGAGAAGAGAAGACAGGAGATTGTGTGCAGTTGTTTTCGTAGTTGGTTTTCATAGTTGATTTTCATATTTGTTTTTATAGTTCAGGCCCCCCTATGGTGCCCTTCACTGATTAGCAAAGGCAATGTCAATCACAGTCAGTTTGTGTCCCTAGTCTACTGCTATGGTTTACCCACAGCAAAGGTGAACAACATATTCAGGCCATGGTCACAAACGTGTGTGTGTGTGTGTGTGTGTATATACACACACACACACACACACACAGTGAGGGAAAAAAGTATTTGATCCCCTGCTGATTTTGTACGTTTGCCCACTGACAAAGAAATGATCAGTCTATAATTTTAATGGTAGGTTTATTTGAACAGTGAGAGACAGAATAACAACAACAAAATCCAGAAAAACGCATGTCAAAATGTTATAAATTGATTTGCATTTTAATGAGGGAAATAAGTATTTGACCCCTCTCAATCAGAAAGATTTCTGGCTCCCAGGTGTCTTTTATACAGGTAACGAGCTGAGATTAGGAGCACACTCTTAAAGGGAGTGCTCCTAATCTCAGTTTGTTACCTGTATAAAAGACACCTGTCCAGAGAACCAATCAATCAATCAGATTCTCCACCATGGCCAAGACCAAATTGCTCTCCAAGGATGTCAGGGACAAGATTGTAGACCTCCACAAGGCTGGAATGGGCTACAAGACCATCACCAAGCAGCTTGGTGAGAAGGTGACAACAGTTGGTGCGATTATTCGCAAATGGAAGAAACACAAAATAACTGTCAATCTCCCTCGGCCTGGGGCTCCATGCAAGATCTCACCTCGTGGAGTTGCAATGATCATGAGAACGGTGAGGAATCAGCCCAGAACTAAATGGGAGGATCTTGTCAATGATCAAGGCAGCTGGGACCATAGTCACCAAGAAAACAATTGGTAACACACTATGCCGTGAAGGACTGAAATCCTGCAGCACCCGCAAGGTCCCCCTGCTCAAGAAAGCACATATACAGGCCCGTCAGAAGTTTGCCAATGAACATCTGAATGATTCAGAGGAGAACTGGGTGAAAGTGTGGTGGTCAGATGAGACCAAAATCGAGGTCTTTGGCATCAACTCAACTCGCCGTGTTTGGAGGAGGAGGAATGTGCCTATGACCCCAAGAACACCATCCCCACCGTCAAACATGGAGGTGGAAACATTATGCTTTGAGGGTGTTTTTCTGCTAAGGGGACAGGACAACTTCACCGCATCAAAGGGACGATGGACGGGGCCATGTACCGTCAGGTGCCATTAATACAGGTAACGAGTGGAGGACAGAGGAGCCTCTTAAAGAAGAAGTTATAGGTCTGTGAGAGCCAGAAATCTTGCTTGTTTGTAGGTGACCAAATACTTTTTTCCACCATAATTTGCAAATAAATTCATTACAAATCCTACAATGTGATTTTCTGGATTTTTTTTTCTCAATTTGTCTGTCATAGTTGACGTGTACCTATGATGAAAATTACAGGCCTCTCTCATCTTTTTAAGTAGGAGAACTTGCACAATTGGTGGCTGACTAAATACTTTTTTTCCCCACTGTATTTCCCTCATTGAAATGCAAATCAATTTATAACATTTTTGACATGCGTTTTTCTGGATTTTTTTGTTGTTATTCTGTCTCTCACTGTTCAAATAAACCTACCATTAAAATTATAGACTGACCATGTCTTTGTCAGTGGGCAAACGTACAAAATCAGCAGGGGATCAAATACTTTTTTCCCCTCATTGTATGTGTACATTTATTTTTGCAACGCTTTGCGCACGTGACGCGGGTGGTGTGGTCAGCATGTCACAGTGGTTCCCATTGCAGCCAATCACATAAACAGTCAAAAGCACTTAGAAGCCGTCACAACTGGGATGTTAGTAAAATGAGAGTAAAAGTAAAATATAATATAAAATGAGAGTGTGCCCTTCAGTAGTCCTTGGCCTTTTTATACATCCAAATCAAAACGCTAATCCAAAATCCATAATTGATTCCTAATCCCATCTGTATTAGGCAATGCTGCATTAAGGTTTTCTCAAACGCTATAAAACGTCCAAGCACAGTTCCTAGGTCAATAACATATATATGCGTCAACTCGTATGTTGCAATTGCAGATAAATATAGGTTCTGCCATGTCGAGGCAACCCAATCTGGAATAAAAACATGCCTATAATCTACAGTGACATGCTTCGTCTCATGCTTAAAGACATACTGCCGCTAGTGAAATAACCTATTTACAGGGCTTTCATATTGCATTTCCTCTTTGTAAACCACAACCTATAACCTCCCCCACTTCCCTATGCCTCACAGTCAGCAAGCTGCCAATCATTTGTCTCATTTCCAGTTACTTCAAGTCTCAAGGAGGAGGGTGTCACTGCATGAGGCCAAGGATGGGGTGTAGAAGAATGAGACAGTGATTTCATCATAGCCTTAATTATCATGCTAGCTTGAGGCTGAGATGGAAACTGCTAGTTGACCATCATTACATATGCAGCACCTCTACTTGTCTTTCTAGCACAACAGTCAACAGCCATGACCTACATTTCACAACACATCGATAACATTCATTCTTGTGTATGCTGAGTTGCAGTCTCCCACACACACATTATCCAAACCCCCCCACAACTGTCAACAAACCAATCACGTCCTTACCTCTAACACAGGCCCCGCCCCCAAGATGATCTGCTCCACCCCACTGGCAAATCCCTTCTGGCTGAGGGCGGTGAGGTGATGAATCAGGAAGTTGGTGCTCTGGGTCTTCCCCGAGCCGCTCTCGCCGGAGATGACGATGCACTGGTTCCTCCGCCGCTGCAGCATGGCGTGGTAGGCCACGTCCGCCACCGCGTAGATGTGCGGCTCCAGTTCTCCCAGAGCGTGGTTGTCATACATCTTGACATACTTGGGGTTATAGATGGGGAGGAACTGGAAGGGGTTAATGACGATGAGGATGGAGCCTACGTAGGTGTAGATCCTCTCCTGGCGGAAGCGTGCGCGCAGGCTCTCCAGCAGGGCGCGCTCCGTCAGCTCAGGGAGAGAGCACAGGTCGGACGGGTGCTCGCCCCCTGCGGGCTGGGGCAGAAAACCCCGTTCCACCATGCGGCGGCGCTCCTCGGTCACTCGCAGCCACATCTGGAGACTCCCTCCATAATGGATGGAACCGTCCAGGTTCTTCTCTCGGAGCAGAAAGCGGTAGTCCTCGCCACTGCCCAGGCCGCAGCGGTTCTCCAGGGCGTTGCGGGGCCACAGCATCATCCGCTGGACAGGGTAGTCGCTGGGGTTGAGGATCCACTCCTCCCCACCGAACTCCTTCACCTCGGCTAGCACGTAGCATTTGGTGCGGTCCAGACGCAGGCGCTCCAGCAGGCGCTCGATGGCCTCGGCAGCCGTGGTGCTCTTGCGGGCGCCCACGGGGCAGTAGATGGTGCCCTCGGCCAGGGCGCCCGGGTAGACGCGCAGGGTGAACTCCTGGTCCTCCAGGCGCCGCCGCATGCTGCCGCTAGCCGCGTTAGCCACCACACTGGCATTAGCGTTGGCCCTAGCATAGCCGCAGCCACCATCTTGAAGGCTCATAGTGGAGAAGCAGGTCCCATCAGCGCTGGCTGCTGCTGGGAGTTCTTCTCTGGGCCAGGGGACCGACTCAGGACATTCCAGCTGAGAAGAGAATAAAAATACAGAGTTTAGAGGAGGCAGGCAACACAATGACATCATACACGGTCAGGGACATAATGATATCATACACGGTCACGGACATAACGACATCATACACTGGTGCTTGATACAGTATTGATGAACAACATGGGGGAAGAGGAGGTTCCATGAGGGAAGTGATGGTTCCATGAGGGAAGAGGAGGTTCTATAAGGGAAGTGATGGTTCCATGAGGGAAGTGATGGTTCCATAAGGGAAGTGATGGTTCCATAAGGGAAGTGATGGTTCCATGAGGGAAGTGATGGTTCCATAAGGGAAGTGATGGTTCCATGAGGGAAGTGATGGTTCCATAAGGGAAGTGATGGTTCCATAAGGGAAGTGATGGTTCCATAAGGGAAGTGATGGTTCCATGAGGGAAGTTCCATGAGGGAAGAGGAGGTTCCATAAGGGAAGTGATGGTTCCATGAGGGAAGTTCCATGAGGGAAGAGGAGGTTCCATAAGGGAAGTGATGGTTCCATAAGGGAAGTGATGGTTCCATAAGGGAAGTGATGGTTCCATGAGGGAAGTGATGGTTCCATGAGGGAAGTTCCATGAGGGAAGTGATGGTTCCATGAGGGAAGAGGAGGTTCCACATAGCAAATTATTTCATGTGTCACTGTAGTACAACAGACGTTTTTTGTGTGTCATAGTCAAAATAACTAGTATCTCGTTTCAGAAAAAGTCACAAAACAGACAGTAAAACCAAGATAGCCAGATAAAAAACCCTCAGAGGCAGTACGGCAGTAAACCGCTGGGCCTGGTTTATCTGAGCCTGTGTGTGCTAATCCCACTACCATGCTCGTGTGCCAACATAAACAGCTGTTCTCTAATGAACACTCAATGGCTTAAAGAGCAACTGAAGGCAATAAAGAACTTCTCTGGGTGAAAATGGCCTATGTGGCATCGATAAGAGTCGGAAAAATATATCGTAGTGTCAAAATTGACTACAGAGTGTAAATACGATAATTTTGTTCATAAAGTCAGTCTCGTCCAAAACTGATATTTGCGAGATAATGTCAAGGAATGAAGGGTACCGTAACAGTTTTCCTTGGGTTGGGTTTATTTCAATCCAAGTGTATCATCAATTCGGAGCGCAGCTGCAAGCGACTCGATCATAATGCCCATGGTCAATTTTGTTTGACATTCGATATTCCTATGGGGCTAGTTAGGGACCGTCAATTAATTATACAATGTACACGGGACAATATTTGTTTTTTTAAATGAAAAGTTGGCTAGCTTGCTAGCTAGTCTAGGCTACTTCCAGACACAAGGCCCTGGTTAGACTGTTTCAATGTATCTAGAAGGTTGAGTGACTGTAACTGTGTACTGTTTTGGCAGAGTGAAAGTACAAACGCTTCCCACATTCGAACACACACATTCGAACACACCCACATCAAAGCACGACTCCATGACCCAAATCTCGTTCTCAGACGCATTTCCTAATAAGGAAAATTTAAACCGAGGCTTTAAAGTTCAGCTTTAATTCACCACTTCCCTGGTGATACTGGGTAGACAGAGTGCTCTCCACAGGCCACCATTCACCACAGAGACCACTGTACAGGACAGAGTCTAAGCTACAGTTAGCCACGCTAACGCAAAGTGACTAGCGTGTCAAAAGAAAAGATTCCAACTCCACCGCTAGGGTGACTGAGACACCAACGTAAAAAACAATTGCCGATATTGACGGTCATTTATCCTTTATTTAACCAGGTGAGTCCTACTGAGATATATCTCTTTTTCCAAGGGAGCCCTGTGGGGCCAGCATTTTGGCTAAATACTATATAAAGATCTGAGGCGAACTTGATATAAAATGTTCCCTTCGATGAATACTGAGAGACGTATTATCTTTATCTCCATCACATCACGTCAACGTCAGTAAGACCAAGGAGCTAACCGTGGACGACAGGAAACAGGGTGGGGGGGGCAATCTAGCTGCATCACACTATGCCACAGATACAGACTCAAACAACTACAAACACAAACAGAAAGGGCAGGAATTGGGGGAAAAAAGGGTTAAAATGGCTTTATTCTAACAGTGCTAAAGGCTAATGTGTTCATGCTAATAGCTAGTAGCAGCACATGATGCCTTGTTACAACCAGAAACAGAAATGACAGGCATCAGACTGACAGAACAAACACCACAAAGATTAACGGCTTAATGTTAACAATATTATCCCTAAAAGCAGCAATTACGATACAGTGCAGTGTGTTTCCAGGAACTATTATGGTTATTTACAGGTTAGGGTTACAGGTATAGGTTTTCATTCAGTTTAGAGAATTGAGCTTGTCAATTGTGCATGGAAATAGTTCTCAGGGGAGAGAGATCTGATCTGCATTTCTTTAGAGTGGATGTCACAAGTACTAAACCAGTGACACCCACACTTGACAGTAATACAGGCCTACAGCCAAAAGCACCACTGTGTTTTTAGGATTAGTTTCTCCTCCCTCCCCCTCTCCCTCGTTTCTCTCTGAGGTTGCCTTGCTTGATCCTGCAGTTGGCAGCAGGCCAGCTGCTCTCTCAGGTGTCTGTCTGATCTAAGATGGGCTGCTGTGAATGAACTACCTGGAGCGGTCTGCGTCTGCAGCGTCACGGGTGAATTAATTAGACAGTCAGCATGAGAGGGGAGATAAAGGGAGATGCATAGAGACAGTCAGCATGAGAGGGGAGATAAAAGGAGATGCATAGAGACAGTCAGCATGAGAGGGGAGATAAAAGGAGATGCATAGAGACCGTCAGCATGAGAGGGGAGATAAAAGGAGATGCATAGAGACAGTCAGCATGAGAGGGGAGATAAAAGGAGATGCATAGAGACAGTCAGCATGAGAGGGGAGATAAAGGGAGATGCATAGAGACAGTCAGCATGAGAGGGGAGATAAAGGGAGATGCATAGAGACAGTCAGCATGAGAGGGGAGATAAAGGGAGATGCATAGAGACAGCCAGCATGAGAGGGGAGATAAAGGGAGATGCATAGAGACAGTCAGCATGAGAGGGGAGATAAAGGGAGATGCATAGAGACAGCCAGCATGAGAGGGGAGATAAAGGGAGATGCATAGAGACAGTCAGCATGAGAGGGGAGATAAAGGGAGATGCATAGAGACAGCCAGCATGAGAGGGGAGATAAAGGGAGATGCATAGAGACAGCCAGCATGAGAGGGGGAGATAAAGGGAGATGCATAGAGACAGTCAGCATGAGAGGGGAGATAAAGGGAGATGCATAGAGACAGCCAGCATGAGAGGGGAGATAAAGGGAGATGCATAGAGACAGTCAGCATGAGAGGGGAGATAAAGGGAGATGCATAGAGACAGTCAGCATGAGAGGGGAGATAAAGGGAGATGCATAGAGACAGTCAGCATGAGAGGGGAGATAAAGGGAGATGCATAGAGACAGTCAGCATGAGAGGGGAGATAAAGGGAGATGCATAGAGACAGTCAGCATGAGAGGGGAGATAAAGGGAGATGCATAGAGACAGTCAGCATGAGAGGGGAGATAAAGGGAGATGCATAGAGACAGTCAGCATGAGAGGGGAGATAAAGGGAGATGCATAGAGACAGTCAGCATGAGAGGGGAGATAAAGGGAGATGCATAGAGACAGTCAGCATGAGAGGGGAGATAAAGGGAGATGCATAGAGACAGTCAGCATGAGAGGGGAGATAAAGAGAGATGCATAGAGACAGTCAGCATGAGAGGGGAGATAAAGGGAGATGCATAGAGACAGTCAGCATGAGAGGGGAGATAAAAGGAGATGCATAGAGACAGTCAGCATGAGAGGGGAGATAAAGGGAGATGCATAGAGACAGTCAGCATGAGAGGGGAGATAAAGGGAGATGCATAGAGACAGTCAGCATGAGAGGGGAGATAAAGGGAGATGCATAGAGACAGTCAGCATGAGAGGGGAGATAAAGGGAGATGCATAGAGACAGTCAGCATGAGAGGGGAGATAAAAGGAGATGCATAGAGACAGTCAGCATGAGCGGGGAGATAAAGGGAGATGCATAGAGACAGTCAGCATGAGAGGGGAGATAAAGGGAGATGCATAGAGACAGTCAGCATGAGAGGGGAGATAAAGGGAGATGCATAGTGACAGTTAGCATGAGAGAGGAGATAAAGGGAGATGCATAGAGACAGTCAGCATGAGAGGGGAGATAAAGGGAGATGCATAGAGACAGTCAGCATGAGATTAATAGAAAGCTAAAAAGAGAGCCCCTTAGGGGCCTGTCTGCTTGCCTTAGGGGCCTGTCTGCTTGCCTTAGGGGCCTGTCTGCTTGCCTTAGGGGCCTGTCTGCTTGCCTTATTGACAGCCTGCTGAAGATCAGAGCCCTATACTGACAGCCGCTGAAGACCAGCATTCCCTCCATTCTGTTGTTTGTTCATAAAAAATGTCTGGCTTGCCTTCACTCAGCGTTCCTCATGCTATCTCAAGAGCCTCCGTCTACTGTACAGTAACATGGGAGGCCCTGTCG
Source organism: Coregonus clupeaformis (assembly GCF_020615455.1). Classification (NCBI taxonomy): domain Eukaryota; kingdom Metazoa; phylum Chordata; class Actinopteri; order Salmoniformes; family Salmonidae; genus Coregonus; species Coregonus clupeaformis. The sequence continues at coordinate 43,641,905 of NC_059217.1, forward strand.
AGAGCCTCCGTCTACTGTACAGTAACATGGGAGGCCCTGTCGAGAGCCTCAATCAACCCAGTTCAGTGACTCATTACTGGGGCTCAGTGAGTTACAACGGTTCCCAACAGGTCCAGTTGTCTCCAAGCTAGTGGGAGAACCCCACAGGGGGGATAGAGATTTGTCAATGAGGATGGATGACAGGGAATATTAAAGGGTGTGTGTGAGAGATCTATCACTCATATCCCTGTCCCCTTCTAAGCACAGTCTTCTCATTGTCCAGGCCTACATGACAATTACCCTGAAGTTTTAACTGCTAGCTTGGAAGAGTATAGAGTATGTTAAGTGTGCATATATACTCATGAATAATGTGAGGAAAAGCCCAAGCCCGAGGCTGAAGAGAGACAAGAGGTCTCAGAGAGAGAAAGCGAGGGAGAGAGAAAGAGAGCGACAGAGAGAAAGATATAATAAAGTTCAACCCTGCAGCAAAGATTTGACCTCAACAGAAAAAGGGGAGGGAAATCAGTCAATTGACCCCTGAACTCCCAGGTGACGAGACAACCCTGCTCCCAGCCTACCATAGCAACCCAGCCACCCACCCTCAGGGAGGGTGGCGAACAGAAAAATCCTGAGACTCCATACATGACAGTACACCACACCATTCCAGCCTGGAGACTGGAGAGAGCTTGACCTGACCCTTCCTTCCTACAGGAGCCACAGCACAGGTCAACAGAGACACAGTCAGTCAGAGAGAAGACTGGGAGGCTGGTGGGCCTTGATAAACCAGGCAGCAGTCAACAGACCCAACACAAAGATGACCCCTCTGGGCAGAGGGCAGGGTCGAGGTTGATGGATGGACAGAAGGTCAGAGGTCAGGGTAGGGAGCCGAGGGGGCAGATAACCATAGCTAATAACGCCTAGCTCACCTCTGTGGCCAGCTAGGTGCAGTGGAGGTCAGGTCACGCTGGCCTGGACAGGTGCTGCTGGACAGGTGCTGCTGGACAGGTGGTGGTCCAACCCAAGCCTGAGGGATAGTGAAAGCTGTCCAGTGACAATGACCTTGTCAAAGAGATTGGATCAGAGCACTTACATCTGTGCATGTTCCTACAGACTTCCAGTCTATTACAATGACCTCACTGCCAACCAATACAGAGTCAGGTAGGAGAGGAAGAGAAGAGAAGAGGGGGGACAGAATGATTGTTTTGTCACAGTTCAGTTAAAGTAAAGTACCAGACAGTGTGGTTGAGATAAGGTTGAGACGGGGTTGAGATAAGGTTGAGACGGGGTTGAGATAAGGTTGAGATGGGGATAGGATAGTGTTGAGATGGGGTTGAGAATGTGTTGAGACGGGGTTGAGCCTAAGCTTTCATGTGGATGGGGAACCCCAGTGATGTGGCTGTAGGCATAAGGGCTATAAACGGAGAGACAAAGAAAGCTACAGTGGGGAAAAAAAGTATTTAGTCAGCCACCAATTGTGCAAGTTCTCCCACTTAAAAATATTTTTTATTGCGATATAATGTCGCTCCCAGACAAGACCCAATTCCCCTTCATTCGCATGAAGAAAATAAGGATATACATGGGGCGGAGATCAGGGTGCCTTGTGAGAATTCATCGGCGAGTGGGTAACCCGCCTCTACCATCCGTTCTATTAGCCAACGTGCAATCACTGGAGAATAAACTGGATGAGCTCCGTTCGAGACTATCCTACCAACGGGACATTAAAAACGGTAATATCTTATGTTTCACTGAGTAGTGGCTGAACGACGACATGGATAATATACAGTTGGCTGGGTTTTCCGTGCATCGGCAGGACAGAACAGCTACGTCTGGTAAGACGAGGGGTGGAGGAGTGTGTCTATTTGTCAATAACAGCTGGTGCGCGATGTCTAATATTAAGGTAGTCTTGAGGTATTGGTCGCCTGAGGTAGAGTACCTCATGATAAGCTGTAGACCACAATATCTACCAAGAGAGTTTTCATCTATATTTTTTGTAGCTGTCTATTTACCACCACTGGCACTAAGACCGCACTCAACGAGCAGTAAATGTTCATCCAGAAGCGGCGCTCCTAGTGGCCGTAGACTTAAATGCAGGAAAACAAATCAATTTTACCTCATTTCTACCAGCATGTCACATGTGCAACCAGAGGAGAAAAAAAAAACTCTAGACCACCTTTACTCCACACACAGAGACACGTACAAAGCTCTCCCTCGCCCTCCATTTGGAAATCTGAACATAACCTGCTCAATAAGGAAGTGATCAGATGATACGGATGCTACACTACAGGACTGTTTTGCTAGCGCAGACTGGAATATGTTCCGGGATTCATCCAATGGCATTGAGGAGTACACCACCTCAGTCACCAGCTTCATCAATAAGTGCATCGACGACGTCGTCCCCACAGTGACCGTACATACATATCCCAACCATAAGCCATTGATTACAGGCAACATCCGCACCGAGCAAAAGGCTAGAGCTGCTGCTTTCAAGGAGTGGGACACTAATCCGGACGCTTATAAGAAATCCCACTACGCCCTTAGACGAACCATTAAAACAGGCAAAGCATCAATAAAGGACTAAGATTGAATACTACTACACCGGCTTTGATGCTCGTCGAATGTGGCAGGGCTTGCAAACTATTACGGACTACAAAGGGAAACCCAGCCGCGAGATGCATAGTGACGCGAGCCTACCAGACGGGCTCAATGCCTTTTATGCACGTTTCGAGGCAAGCAACACTGAAGCATCCATGAGAGCACCAGCTGTTCCGGACGACTGTGTGATCACGCTCTCCATAGCCGATGTGAGCAAGACCTTTAAACAGGTCAAAGTTCACAAGGCCGCAGGGCCAGACGGATTACCAGGACGTGCACTCCAATTCGCATACCGCCCCAACAGATCCACAGATGACGCAATCTCAAATCGCACTCCACACTGCCCTTTCCCACCTGGACAAAAGGAACACCTATGTGAGAATGCTGTTCATTGACTACAGCTCAGCATTCAACACCATAGTGCCCACAAAGTTCATCACTAAGCTAAGGACCCTGGGACTAAACACCTCCCTCAGCAACTGGATCCTAGACTTCCTGACGGACCACCCCCCAGGTGGTAAGGGTAGGCAACAACACATCTGCCAACGTTGATCCTTAACACAGGGGCCCCTCAAGGGTGCGTGCTTAGTCCCCTCCTGTACTCTCTGTTCACCCACGACTGCGTGGCCAAGCACGACTCCAACACTATCATTAAGTTTGCTGACGACACAACGGTGGTAGGCCTGATCACCGACAACGATGAGACAGCCAATAGGGAGGAGGTCAGAGACCTGGCAGTGTGGTGCCAGGGTAACAACATTTACATTTAAGACATTTAGCAGACGCTCTTATCCAACCTCTCCCTCAACGTGAGCAAGACAAATGAGATGATCGTGGACTACAGGAAAAGGAGGGCTGAACACGGCCCCATTCACATCGACGTGGCTGTAGTGGAGCGGGCCGAGAGTTTCAAGTTCCTTGGTGTCCACATCACCAACAAACTATCATGGTCCAAACACACCAAGAAAGTCGTGAAGAGAGCATGACAACGCCTTTTCCCCTTCAGGAGAGAAAAGATTTGGCATGGGTCCCCAGATCCTCAAAAAAGTTATACAGCTGCACCATCGAGAGCATCCTGACCGGTTGCATCACCGCCTGGTATGGTAACTGCTCGGCATCCGACCATAAGGCGCTACAGAGGGTAGTGCGTACAGCCCAGTACATCACCGGGGCCAAGCTTCCTGCCATCCAGGACCTATATACTAGGTGGTGTCAGAGGAAGGCCCAAAAAATTGTCAAAGACTCCAGTCACCCAAGTCATAGACTGTTCTCTCTGTTACCGCAAGGCAAGCGGTATCGGAGCGCCAAGTCTAGGTCCAAAAGGAATCTTAACAGCTTCTACCTACAAGCCATAAGAATGCTGAACAATTAATCAAATGGCCACCCGGATTATTTGCATTGACACCCCCCACCCTTTGTTTTTACACTGCTGCTACTCATCTATGCATAGTCACTTTACCCCTTCCTACAAATTACCTCGACTAACCTGTACCCCCGCACATTGACTCGGTACCGGTACCTTCTGTATATAGCCTCATTATTGTTATTTTATTGTGTAACTTTATTTATTTTCTTAACTCTATTCTAACTGCATTGTTGGTTAAGGGCTTGTAAGTAAGCATTTCACGGTAAGGTCTACACCTGTTGTATTCGGAGCATGTGACAAATAAAATGTGACCAAATTCACATAGAAATGTGTGTTATAGATCTGTCATTCTCATTAAAAGCAAGTCTAAGAAGCGGTAGATCTGTTCTATGTGCACTATTTCAATACTTCCCCTTCTTAAATTTAGTTTTTGCGTCTTTTACGTTTGGTTTTATACACCAGCCTATTTAACAGCTGAAAATAAAAGATATCTGAAAATATATCAGATGGTTAGATGATTGCTTGTTTTGTCACATAAACTGAAATTAGGCAAACTATTAGAATTTTAGCAACCAGGAAATGGTGGAGCGATTTCTGCATATTGTATCTTTAATAGGTAGGTACACAAAAGGTAGAAAAATATAATATCCTCCTTTGCATATTTCGGTATTATTCTACACACTGACTATTATTTTAATGAGCTCCGCCCCCAAACAAGACTACATTTGGTTGGTCCGGACTGGACCAAATCTAAACCAATCATAGATGTCTATGTTTCACACATTTGGACATCAAAGCACAGCACATTAGAGTACAGTAGAGTACAGTTCAGTACAGTAGAGTACAGTTCAGTACAGTTCAGTACAGTAGAGTAGAATTCAGTAGAGTAACGTTCACTACACTACAGTTCAATACATTACAGTGTACTCAACTGTAGTGTGCTCTACTGTGTGCTCAAATCTGAAGCAATCATGGAAGTCTATGTTTCGGGCAAATCAAGGCTGCCGGACTGGACCAAAAACGACGTCTGTGGACGTAGAAATCAAGGGCAGGGTGGACTGACTGAATTTCAACTACTATTCAACGTCCATGGACGTCCGGTGTCGGTCGGTGCTCAGTGGATAAGGATGCTGGTTACAATAAATGGAGAGGGGGGGTCATGGGTAAGTTTCAGTAAGAGCCGGGAGAGGTGGGGGATTGGAAGTGATGCAGACAATTACATTGATAGAAGATACAATCTATCTGCAATATTAAGCTGATACATTCCCCAAAAATAAATAAAAAATGAAGAAAAAAAATAATGAAGAAAAAAAATAATGATAAAAAAAAAACTAAAAAAAAAAGAGCCGGGAGAGGTGACATTAACTGGAGAGAGAGAGAAGAGAGAGAGGCAGAGAGAGAAGAGAGAGAGGCAGAGAGAGCGAGAGAGGGAGAGCAAGAGGTTACAGATTTTTCGGAGATTCCGTTACCAATTTGGTAACAGAATTTAGAGTTTTAATCACTTAATAATTCATAAACCAAATAGATATCAGTAAAAACACTATAACTACACTGAACAAAAATATAAACGCAACATGTAAAGTGTTGGTCCCATGTTTCATGAGCTGAAATAAAAGATCCCAGAAATTTTCCATACGCGCAAAAAGCGTATTTCTCTCAAATTGTGTGTGCAAATTTGTTCACATCCCTGTTAGTGAGCATTTCTCCTTTGCCAAGATAATCCATCCACCTGACAGGTGTGGCATATCAAGAAGTGATTAAACAGCATGATCATTACACAAGTGCACCTTGTGCTTGGGACAATAAAGGCCACTCTAAAATGTGCAGTTTTGTCACACAACACAATGCCACAGATGTCTCAAGTTTTGAGGGAGCGTGGAATTGGCCTGCTGACTGCAAGAATATCCACCAGAGCTGTTGCCAGAGAATTGAATGTTCATTTCTTTATCATAAGCCGCCTCCAATGTTCTACAATAAGCCTGCCTCACAACCGCAGACCAGGTGTAACCACGCCAGGCCAAGACCTCCACATCTGGCTTCTTCACCTGCGGGATCGTCTGAGACCAGCCAACCGGACAGCTGATGAAACTGTGGGTTTGCACAACCAAAGAATTTCTGCACAAATTGTCTCAGGGAAGCACATCTGCGTGCTCGTTGTCCTCAACAGGGTCTTAACCTGACTGCAGTTCGGCATCATAACAGACTTCAGTGGGAAAATGCTCAGCTTCGATGGACACTGGCACGCTGGAGAAGTGTGCTCTTCAAAGACGAATCCCGGTTTCAACTGTATCGGGCGTCGTGTGGGCGAGTGGTTTGCTGATGTCAACGTTGTGAACAGAGTGTCCCATGGTGGCGGTGGGGTTACAGTGTGGGCAGGCATAAGTTACGGACAACGAACACAATTGCATTTTATCGATGGCAATTCGAATGCACAGAGATACCGTGACGAGATCCTGATGCCCATTGTCGTGCCATTCATCCGCCACCATCACCTCATATTTCAGCAAGATCATGCACAATTCCTGGAAGCTGAACATTTCGCAGTTCTTCCATGGCCTGCATATTCACCAGACAGGTCAACCATTAAGCATGTTTGGGATGCTCTGGATTGATGTGTACTACAGCGTGTTGCAGTTTCCGCCAATATCCAGCAACTTCGCACAGCCATTGAAGAGGAGTGGGACAACATTCCACAGGCCACAATCAACAGCCTGATCAACTCTATGCGAAGGAGTGGCAGTCACTCCAGATACTGACTGATTTTCTGATCCACGCCCTTACCTTTTTTTAAAAGGTATCTGTGACCAACAGATGCATATCTGTATTCCCAGTCATGTGAAATCCATAGATTAGGGCCTAATGAATTTATTTAAATTGACTGACTTCCTTATATGAACTGTAACTAAATCTTGCATGTTGCATTTATATAAAAATCAAAGCCTTTGCTTATTCCTAATATACAGTATGTATGCCTTAATTAAAAAAAATATATATAGACTTTCATTTGACAACAGATTTGACATGCTCCTATGAACTTCACATGTTGGTACTCGTGGGTCCTTTTAAATGGAAATGACCGAGGCCATTATCTGACTACAGGTTCAGTTCACCGCTAGGTCACGGTGGTTCTTAACTGTCGCTCAGTTGCTGCTTTCACAAAAACACTGTTATTTCAAGAACTTTACCATGAAGCATATACAGTGAGGGAAAAAAGTATTTGATCCCCTGCTGATTTTGTACATTTGCCAACTGACAAAGAAATGATCATTCTATAATTTTAATGGTAGGTTTGTTTGAACAGTGAGAGACAGAATAACAACAAAAAAATCCAGAAAAACGCATGTCAAAAATTTTATAAATTGATTTGCATTTTAATGAGGGAAATAAGTATTTGACCCCTTCTCAATCAGAAAGATTTCTGGCTCCCAGGTGTCTTTTATACAGGTAATGAGCTGAGATTAGGAGCACACTCTTAAAGGGAGTGCTCCTAATCTCAGTTTGTTATCTGTATAAAAGACACCTGTCCACAGAATCAATCAATCAATCAATCAGATTCCAAACTCTCCACCATGGCCAAGACCAAAGAGCTCTCCAAGGAAGTCAGGGACAAGATTGTAGACCTACACAAGGCTGGAATGGGCTACAAGACCATCGCCAAGCAGCTTGGTGAGAAGGTGACAACAGTTGGTGCGATTATTCTCAAATGGAAGAAACACAAAGTAACTGTCAATCTCCCTCGGCCTGGGACTCCATGCAAGATCTCACCTCGTGGAGTTGCAATGATCATGAGAACGGTGAGGAATCAGCCCAGAACTACACGGGAGGATCTTGTCAATGATCTCAAGGCAGCTGGGACCATAGTCACCAAGAAAACAATTGGTAACACACTACGCCATGAAGGTCTGAAATCCTGCAGCGCCCGCAAGGTCCCCCTGCTCAATAAAGCACATATACAGGCCCGTCTGAAGTTTGCCAATTAACATCTGAATGATTCAGAGGAGAACTGGATGAAAGTGTTGTGGTCAGATGAGACCAAAATCGAGCTGGCATCGAGTTGGCATCAACTCAACTCGCCGTGTTTGGAGGAGGAGGAATGTGCCTATGACCCCACTGAACACCATCCCCACCGTCAAACATGGAGGTGGAAACATTATGCTTTGGGGGTGTTTTTCTGCACCGCATCAAAGGGACGATGGACGGGGCCATGTACCGTCAAATCTTGGGTGAGAACCTCCTTCCCTCAGCCAGAGCATTGAAAATGGGTCGTGGATGGGTATTCCAGCATGACAATTAACCAAAACACACGGCCAAGGCAACAAAGGAGTGGCTCAAAATAAGCACATTAAGGTCCTGGAGTGGCCTAGCCAGTCTCCAGACCTTAATCCCATAGAAAATCTGTGGAGGGAGCTGAAGGTTCGAGTTGCCAAACGTCAGCCTCGAAACCTTAATGACTTGTAGAAGATCTGCAAAGAGGAGTGGGACAAAATCCCTCCTGAGATGTGTGCAAACCTGGTGGCCAACTACAAGAAAGGTCTGACCTCTGTGATTGCCAACAAGGGTTTTTCCACCAAGTACTAAGTCATGTTTTGCAGAGGGGTCAAATACTTATTTCCCTCATTAAAATGCAAATCAATCTATAACATTTTTGACATGTGTTTTTCTGGATTTTTTTGTTGTTATTCTGTCTCTCACTGTTCAAATAAACCTACCATTAAAATTATAGACTGATCATGTCTTTGTCAGTGGGCAAACGTACAAAATCAGCAGGGGATCAAATACTTGTTTCCCTCACTGTAGGAAGGAACATGGTGTGTGTGTGTGTGTGTGTGCGTGTGTGTGTGTGTGTGTGTGTGTGTGTGTGTGTGTGTGTGTGTGTGTGTGTGTGTGTGTGTGTGTGTGAGTGAGAGACTGAAAGAAAAAGAGAGGCGTAGGCTGATACCAGAAAGTCTGGCCAAAGATCCCAGATTTCAACCAACCACCAACTGAAACCCAGTCATCCTGCATGCTTCTGTCTCTCCCTCAGTAAAGTCAGCAAACAACCCCTTCAGTTTGTGTTCTCATGCATACAATGGAAATAAACACCCAACCTCTGCATTCAAGTACAGCCTCACACATCGGCCTGTTTTGAGAGAAAAGACACCTTTGGCGAGATAGTAGGCTACTTCCGTTTTTAGTGAAATACAGTAGTGACTTTGACATTAGAATTTCCTTATTGAAATGTTTGAGTAAAGTCCCTCACCACGGAAGACCACACCCCCTTCAGCTTTACCTGTTCAACAGAACGTCTTCTCAGAGAGCGGTCTGAGAAGACAGTCAGACCACTGAGAAATACGCTGACTAACTATTGTGGTGGGGAATGAGATCCTGAAGGTAGTGGAATACATCAATGTCAGGGATGATATCAGGCTAAGGTAACATTAGGGTTGATATCAGGCTCACTCCCTCTCCTCCACCCAAAACACTCACTCCCTCTCCACCACCCAAAACGCTCACTCCCTCTCCACCACCCAAAACGCTAGGGCTGAACGATTAATTGCATTCGCGATAATATCGCGATTTGACTGAACGCGATTTTCTAATCGCAACGTGCGCGATTTGAGGTGGTCACGTGACGCGACTTTTCATGCTGTCCAGCGCAATGGCCTCTTGCTCGACGGAACAGTCAGAAACTGACACAGCTGATACTTTAATATCGAAGAGGAACAGCACGTCGGTGGTGTGGAACTATTTTGGTTTTAAAAAGAAGATGCTGAGCAGCATCAGGTGTTGTGCAGAGCATGCCGTGCTCCGATTGCTACTTCACGGGGTAACACTACAAACCTGTTTCAGCACTTAAAAAATACCACAAATCAATGCATGACAGTTGTATGACCAAAATGCCGAGCATCAGTGCGCGAGACAAGCCAAATACCTCAAGACAGGGATCACTGACAGAAATGTTCGAAAGTGTCACTCCGTATGAACGTAATTCAAAACGGCACGGAGAAATCACTCGGACAATAACCGAGTTCATAGCCAAAGATATGATGCCTCTCAGCACGGTGACCAAGCCTGGGTTCATGGCATTAATACATACGCTTGATAAACGTTACAGTATACCCTCCCGCACATACTTCAGTCAGACTGCCATACCGGAGCTGTACAAAAGTGCAAAGAGAAAGTCGCCGCGGAACTTAAAACGGTGGAGTTTTTTGCTAGCACTACTGATATGTGGTCAAGCCGCACAGCTGAGCCGTACCAGAGTCTTACAGTCCATTTTATTGATGAAGATTTCAACCTCCGAGCTCGCTGCCTACAAACTACCTACTTCCCAGACGATCACACAGGGGAAAATATTGCAGCCGGCCTGAGAGAAGGGCTTGTCAGCTGGGATCTCCACGAGGAGAATCACGTCTGCATCACGACGGACAACGCGTCGAATATGGTGCTTGCTGCGCGGCTTAATGAATGGACGAGGCTCCAATGTTTTGGCCACAGATTACATCTTGCCATTGGTAAGTTATCGTGTGTGTGTGTGTGTGTGTGTGTGTGTGTGTGTGTGTGTGTGTGTGTGTGTGTGTGTGTGTGTGTGTGTGTGTGTGTGTGTGTGTGTGTGTGTGTGTGTGTGTGTGTGTGTGTGTGTGTGAGTGCGAGAGAGAGAGATCGTCGATTAGTAAAGCTGAATATACAAATATATATAAATGATATTATATAAATCGGATGGGATTAAATAAATTCATACTTCCACTCCTTTTCTAATATGTAAATTCATTTTACTTGCTTATATCATATGTCTGTCTGTGGTGGAATGCCCACCTGCATTTTTTTTTCTTTTCTTGTTTTTGTTTTTTACATGTTTTTTTAGTGTTTATGAGAGAGAGAGAGAGAGAAAGAGAGAGAGAATTGACATGCAAATAAAGACCCTTTGAATTGAGAGAGAGAGAGAGGATGTGTTGTGGATGTGTGTATTTCAGAATTACAGCTAATTTGAGTGTGTAATAGTGAGAGCCTTGTATCAAAACTCAAATTGTGTGTAATACACTACTTTTTATTTCTTTTAGAAAATGCACTCAAAGATGACAGAGTGTCAAGGGCAACAGCACTGTGCAGGAAGCTGGTGGGGCACTTTTCCCACAGTTGGAAGAAGAAAGCAGCCCTGACGGAGGCACAGAGAGAGCTCAAACTCCCTGAGCACAACCTCATAACGGAGTGCCCAACAAGATGGGGTTCTAAAGAAATGATGATTGCCAGAGTGCTTGAACAGGCCAAAGCCATTTCTCAGGTATTGTCTGGAGATCGATATGCACGCTCCCTTATCCCAACCTGGCAGGATATTGACGTGTTGGAGTCGATTCACAAGGCACTGCATCCTCTACTGGAGTTTACTGATGCTCTTTCTGGAGAGGAGTATGTAAGCATCTCCTACCTCAAGCCAGTTCTCCACCTTTTTGCCACATCAGTCCTGGCTGAAGATGCTGAGGACACTGACCTGACTAAATCAATAAAAACCAAAGTCCTAGCATACCTCAATAACAAATATGGAGACCCAAACATCCAGGAGCTTTTGGATGTTGCCTGTTTCCTGGACCCTAGGTTCAAAATACAGTACATCAGTACAGACAACATCCCTGCTATCAAGACTCGTCTGAAGACAGAGATAGTAGACTTGGCACAACGTACATATCATTGGGTAAATAATTATGTATTTCACAAAAACAAAAATTTTCTGTAAAATCTAACTGGAAAACTAATGGCTGTTGTTTTCATCTAATAGGAGAAGAGGTCTCGTACTGAAACTGTTCAGATGCCTCAAAGTGCACAGTCCTTGGGGGAAAAGACGAAGAGGTCTCTTGGCAGTTTTTTTCAAGACCAGTTCAGCCTCTCCTTCTTTGCCTGTAAATCTTGAAGATGTCGCAGAGGCAGAGATAAACAATTACCTGATGACTCCTACCATTGATGGAGAAGATGATCCATTGGCTTGGTGGAGGGTGCACAAGATCAGCTACCCACAGTTGTGCACCATGGCACGCAAGTATCTTTGTGTACCTGCTACAAGCGCTCCCTCAGAGCGTCTTTTTAGCACAGGAGGGAATATTGTGACTTGCACTCGCTCATCCTTGAAGCCAGAAAAAGTCAATATTCTGGTTTTCTTAGCAAAAAACCTGTGAGCCACTGAGAACAGAACTGTTGGATAAGTATGGCTGGCAGTGCCATACTCGTAGTGAACTTTAGTCTGTGTGGTGTGTTATTGTTGTGTACTTGAGATAAGTGAGGCTCATCTATTTTATATTATAATATTCAAATCGTTTATAAAAAATAGTTTGTCTAAATTAAAAGTGCATTTCTCATTTTTTATTTATAACTTTATTTACTTTGATTTTACAAAATATTTTCAAAGCAAATTCCTTGTTTCAGTTGTGTGAAATGTTACTGACTTGGGAGCAGTAAGATACATACAATTTAAAAAAAATTTTTTCTTAAGACTGTACCTTTTGCACACAGTGTTTACAAAGTTCATGCCTTTGTTTAAATTATTTAAATGCACAGTGGCAAAGCCACAGATGTTTCTGTAATGAGCAGTTCAATAAAAATGTCATTTATTTCAAGTCATACATGTTTGAATTTAATTCTAACAAATAGACCCAGCCTATGGGAAAGAACATTTCACACTAAATGTATATACTATTGTGTTGGTCATATTTAAATCATTCATTATGTTTTGTAGGGGAAAAAGGATAAATAAATTAAATCGCATATTAAATCGCAATCGCAATATTGGGGGCAAAAAATCGCAATTAGATTATTTTCCAAAATCGTTCAGCCTTACAAAACGCTCACTCCCTCTCCACCACCCAAAACGCTCACTCCCTCTCCACCACCCAAAACGCTCACTCCCTCTCCACCACCCAAAACGCTCACTCCCTCTCCACCACCCAAAACACTCACTCCCTCTCCACCACCCAAAACACTCACTCCCTCTCCACCACCCAAAACACTCACTCCCTCTCCACCACCCAAAACACTCACTCCCTCTCCACCACCCAAACACTCAATCCCTCTCCACGACCCAAACACTCACTCCCTCTCCTCCACCCAAACACTCAATCCCTCTCCTCCACAAGACCCACACCACCACGCCTTAATGGAGTGACTGCATTAGAGAAAGCCCACAGTGGGGTATTGTATCGATTTAAGCTCCTCTCCTCCCAGTATAAGACAGTCTCTAAGGCCCCCCATGGAAACATTCTCTCTCTTAGGCCCCCCCATAAAAGCACTCTCTCTTTCTCTAAGGCCCTCCATAGAAACACTCTTTCTCAGTCCTCTCTCTCTCTCTCTCTCTCTCTCTATTCGCTGTGGCCTCAGCTAGGGTTGGGGCAACATTACGGAAGCATCGTATATCGACGATGATTGACAGCCATGGTCGATGGAGATGACATTGTGATGTCACAAACGATGGGTAAGCCTTTGCATTTGAATGGAGTCTGGCAGCGCACAACGGAGAACAGCAGGGCGACCTGCCAAACGGAGAACAGCAGGGCGACATGCCAAACGGAGAACAGCAGGGCGACATGCCAAACGGAGAACAGCAGGGCGACATGCCAAACGGAGAACAGCAGGGCGACATGCCAAACGGAGAACAGCAGGGCGACATGCCAAACGGAGAACAGCAGGGCGACATGCCAAACGGAGAACAGCAGGGCGACATGCCAAACGGAGAACAGCAGGGCGACATGCCAAACGGCGAACAGCAGGGCGACATGCCAAACGGAGAACAGCAGGGCGACATGCCAAACGGAGAACAGCAGGGCGACATGCCAAACGGAGAACAGCAGGGCGACATGCCAAACGGAGAACAGCAGGGCGACCTGCCAAACGGAGAACAGCAGGACGACATGCCAAACGGAGAACAGCAGGGCGACATGCCAAACGGAGAACAGCAGGGAGCGACATGCCAAACGGAGAACAGCAGGACGACATGCCAAACGGAGAACAGCAGGGCGACATGCCAAACGGAGAACAGCAGGGCGACATGCCAAACGGAGAACAGCAGGGCGACATGCCAAACGGAGAACAGCAGGGCGACATGCCAAACGGAGAACAGCAGGGCGACATGCCAAACGGAGAACAGCAGGGCGACATGCCAAACGGAGAACAGCAGGGCGACATGCCAAACGGAGAACAGCAGGGCGACATGCCAAACGGCCTATTCCCTGTAGCCTAAATGTTCAATAAATATGTTTAACATAATGCAAGAGAACAATGTAGATTGTAGAAAGAGCTGAGAACACCAAAGCAGAGCAAAATATATGCATATTGCCTACTCTTTCATGATCAACCATCAAATGAATCTATGGGCATAACGGAGTGAACAGAAAGTTGTTTGCGAATAGCCTAAATGATAACATAGTATAGTGATAATAGGAGACAACAAACGGTTCCAAGATGGACTAATCAAATAGGAAGTTTAAACATACATATATATACATATACACATATACAGTGGGGGAAAAAAGTATTTAGTCAGCCACCAATTGTGCAAGTTCTCCCACTTAAAAAGATGAGAGAGGCCTGTAATTTTCATCATAGGTACACGTCAACTATGACAGACAAATTGAGAGAAAAAAAATCCAGAAAATCACATTGTAGGATTTTTAATGAATTTATTTGCAAATTATGGTGGAAAATAAGTATTTGGTCACCTACAAACAAGCAAGATTTCTGGCTCTCACAGACCTGTAACTTCTTCTTTAAGAGGCTCCTCTGTCCTCCACTCGTTACCTGTATTAATGGCACCTGTTTGAACTTGTTATCAGTATAAAAGACACCTGTCCACAACCTCAAACAGTCACACTCCAAACTCCACTATGGCCAAGACCAAAGAGCTGTCAAAGGACACCAGAAACAAAATTGTAGACCTGCACCAGGCTGGGAAGACTGAATCTGCAATAGGTAAGCATCTTGGTTTGAAGAAATCAACTGTGGGAGCAATTATTAGGAAATGGAAGACATACAAGACCACTGATAATCTCCCTCGATCTGGGGCTCCACGCAAGATCTCACCCTGTGGGGTCAAAATGATCACAAGAACGGTGAGCAAAAATCCCAGAACTACACGGGGGGACCTAGTGAATGACCTGCAGAGAGCTGGGACCAAAGTAACAAAGCCTACCATCAGTAACACACTACGCCGCCAGGGACTCAAATCCTGCAGTGCCAGACGTGTCCCCCTGCTTAAGCCAGTACATGTCCAGGCCCGTCTGAAGTTTGCTAGAGTGCATTTGGATGATCCAGAAGAGGATTGGGAGAATGTCATATGGTCAGATGAAACCAAAATATAACGTTTTGGTAGAAACTCAACTCGTCGTGTTTGGAGGACAAAGAATGTTGAGTTGCATCCAAAGAACACCATACCTACTGTGAAGCATGGGGGTGGAAACATCATGCTTTGGGTCTGTTTTTCTGCAAAGGGACCAGGACGACTGATCCGTGTAAAGGAAAGAATGAATGGGGCCATGTATCGTGAGATTTTGAGTGAAAACCTCCTTCCATCAGCAAGGGCATTGAAGATGAAATGTGGCTGGGTCTTTCAGCATGACAATGATCACAAACACACCGCCCGGGCAACGAAGGAGTGGTTGCCCAGTGACAGCCCCAAAACATCACTGCTCTAGAGGAGATCTGCATGGAGGAATGGGCCAAAATACCAGCAACAGTGTGTGAAAACCTTGTGAAGACTTACAGAAAACGTTTGACCTGTGTCATTGCCAACAAAGGGTATATAACAAAGTATTGAGAAACTTTTGTTATTGACCAAATACTTATTTTCCACCATAATTTGCAAATAAATTCATTAAAAATCCTACAATGTGATTTTCTGGAATTTTTTTCCTCATTTTGTCTGTCATAGTTGACGTGTACCTATGATGAAAATTACAGGCCTCTCTCATCTTTTTAAGTGGGAGAACTTGCACAATTGGTGGCTGACTAAATACTTTTTTTCCCCACTGTATGTATCTATGTATGTATGTATGTATGTGTGTGTATATATATATATATATATATATATACACACACACACACATATATATATACACACACAGTGGGGAGAACAAGTATTTGATACACTGCCGATTTTGCAGGTTTTCCTACTTACAAAGCATGTAGAGGTCTGTAATTTTTATCATAGGTACACTTCAACTGTGAGAGATGGAATCTATAACAAAAATCCAGAAAATCACATTGTATAATTTTTTAAGTAATTAATTTGCATTTTATTGCATGACATAAGTATTTGATACATCAGAAAAGCAGAACTTAATATTTGGTACAGAAACCTTTGATCATACGTTTCCTGTAGGTCTTGACCAGGTTTGCACACACTGCAGCAGGGATTTTGGCACACTCCTCTATACAGACCTTCTCCAGATTCTTCAGGTTTCGGGGCTGTCGCTGGGCAATACGGACTTTCAGCTCCCTCCAAAGATTTTCTATTGGGTTCAGGTCTGGAGACTGGCTAGGCCACTCCAGGACCTTGAGATGCTTCTTACGGAGCCACTCCTTAGTTGCCCTGGCTGTGTGTTTCGGGTCGTTGTCATGCTGGAAGACCCAGCCACGACCCATCTTCAATGCTCTTACTGAGGGAAGGAGGTTGTTGGCCAAGATCTCGCGATACATGGCCCCATCCATCCTCCCCTCAATACGGTGCAGTCGTCCTGTCCCCTTTGCAGAAAAGCATCCCCAAAGAATGATGTTTCCACCTCCATGCTTCACGGTTGGGATGGTGTTCTTGGGGTTGTACTCATCCTTCTTCTTCCTCCAAACACGGCGAGTGGAGTTTAGACCAAAAAGCTCTATTTTTGTCTCATCAGACCACATGACCTTCTCCCCATTCCTCCTCTGGATCATCCAGATGGTCATTGGCAAACTTCAGATGGGCCTGGACATGCGCTGGCTTGAGCAGGGGGACCTTGCATGCACTGCAGGATTTTAATCCATGACGGCGTAGTGTGTTACTAATGGTTTTCTTTGAGACTGTGGTCCCAGCTCTCTTCAGGTCATTGACCAGGTCCTGCCGTGTAGTTCTGGGCTGATCCCTCACCTTCCTCATGATCATTGATGCCCCACGAGGTGAGATCTTGCATGGAGCCCCAGACCGAGGGTGATTGACCGTCATCTTGAACTTCTCCCATTTTCTAATAATTGCGCCAACAGTTGTTGCCTTCTCACCAAGCTGCTTGCCTATTGTCCTGTAGCCCATCCCAGCCTTGTGCAGGTCTACAATTTTATCCCTGATGTCCTTACACAGATCTCTGGTCTTGGCCATTGTGGAGAGGTTGGAGTCTGTTTGATTGAGTGTGTGGACAGGTGTCTTTTATACAGGTAACGAGTTCAAACAGGTGCAGTTAATACAGGTAATGAGTGGAGAACAGGAGGGCTTCTTAAAGAAAAACTAACAGGTCTGTGAGAGCCGGAATTCTTACTGGTTGGTAGGTGATCAAATACTTATGTCATGCAATAAAATGCAAATTAATTACTTAAAAATCATACAATGTGATTTTCTGGATTTTTGTTTTAGATTCCGTCTCTCACAGTTGAAGTGTACCTATGATAAAAATGACAGACCTCTACATGCTTTGTAAGTAGGAAAACCTGCAAAATCGGCAGTGTATCAAATACTTGTTCTCCCCACTGTACAGTGGGGAAAAAAAGTATTTAGTCAGCCACCAATTGTGCAAGTTCTCCCACTTAAAAAGATGAGAGAGGCCTGTAATTTTCATCATAGGTACACGTCAACTATGACAGATAAAATGAGAAAGAAAATTCCAGAAAATCACATTGTAGGATTTTAAATGAATTTATTTGCAAATTATGGTGGAAAATAAGTATTTGGTCAATAACAAAAGTTTCTCAATACTTTGTTATATACCCTTTGTTGGCAATGACACAGGTCAAACGTTTTCTGTAAGTCTTCACAAGGTTTTCACACACTGTTGCTGGTATTTTGGCCCATTCCTCCATGCAGATCTCCTCTAGAGCAGTGATGTTTTGGGGCTGTCGCTGGGCAACACAGACTTTCAACTCCCTCCAAAGACTTTCTATGGGGTTGAGATCTGGAGACTGGCTAGGCCACTCCAGGACCTTGAAATGCTTCTCACGAAGCCACTCCTTCGTTGCCCGGGCGGTGTGTTTGGGATCATTGTCATGCTGAAAGACCTAGCCACGTTTCATCTTCAATGCCCTTGCTGATGGAAGGAGGTTTTCTTTTCTTCTCCTCAGGCTCCAGGCCCTCTCCCTCTCCCCTCACACTCTCTTTAAACGGCACTACATAGAAAACATTCTACTCGTGCAATGGATTACAGTCAACACATATATACACAGTCAACACATACAACCCTTTCATAGACCAAGTAAACTGGTTGTTTGGTTTTAGTGATGATGTGTCAGAGCCTGGCTACGCTCTTCATAGCCATGGTGTCTCTATTCCAAACAATGAAATGTTGATTCAATTAAATGGCTGTTGAGAGCACTTCCATAATGGTACTCGGTTTATACTGCAATCTAGCGCCATATTTGTTGTTAATTAACCTTGACGTGTAGGCTCACTTCTGCAATTGGCTGTAAAATCTACATATACGTGCAATTATCCCTTCATGTTTTTATTATTTCATCAGTGCTTTAATCACAGTTTTACGCTCAGTTTTTTTTATAACAAAGTGCAATGAGGAACCATAAGGGCTAGTTGTGTTTTACCATGTCTTAGGTCTACCTAAATGTTTCACCAGCATGTTCACCTTTTCTGGTTTAAGAAGACTTCGGAATGGAGTGATAACATTGCCTGCTGTACTGAAAACACTGAGTGCTTGTTGCACAGATGCACAGGTACTTTGGGGCGACGTTTGCCATGAGTGGAAAGACCTTCATTCCCCTCTCCACCATGCCAGTGGGTCAACATCTCCTCCGATGGCATGTTCAATGAGCGTGATTGAGTGAGACTTTCTTTTACCAAAGAAAAAATAACTATGCCTAACAGCGTTTTATTCTTAACAGGGATTTACTGAGATTGTTTGTGACTTTTGTACCAATTTAAATGAGAAGAATTACATCAAGCCTAGACTAAGCAGCAAATCATAACCAATGTGTGTAACTCCAGTCCTTTATATTGCGTCCTTCACGCGACCCCTCCGTCCGCCCGCGCCCAAAAAATACGATACCGTCGTATATCAACGACGTTCGGACAGGTCGATGGGACGATATGCCATTCCAGACGTCGACCAACTCTACTCACAGCAAGCCGCAAGCCCATCTTCTAAACTCCATCTCTTTAGGTCCTGTTAACCATTAACATTGGTTCTCTACTCTCCAGTCTAATCCTCATTAACATTGGTTCTCTACTCTCCAGTCTAATCCTCATTAACATTGGTTCTCTACTCTCCAGTCTAATCCTCATTAACATTGGTTCTCTACTCTCCAGTCTAATCCTACTTAACAGGTTTTAGAGAATACAGTAAAAACATTAGAAATAGAAAACATTGTCCACACCCTCCCTATATTGTACTATACTGTACTACACCATACTATACCATACAAAGTCAACTAATTGGTGGATTAGTTTAGAAACAGTTTGGCTCTGTGACAACCATAGTCAGAGGACAGGTGAAACTGAGCGTAAAACTGTGATTAAAGCACTGATGAAATAATGCAAAATAATAAAAACATGAAGGGATAATTGCACGTATATGTAGATTTTACAGCCAATTGCAGAAGTGAGCCTACACGTCAAGGTTAATTAACAACAAATATGGCGCTAGATTGCAGTATAAACCGAGTACCATTATGGAAGTGCTCTAAACAGCCATTTAATTGAATCAACATTTCATCCTTTGGAATAGAGACACCATGGCTACGAAGAGCGTAGCCAGGCTCTGACACATCATCACTAAAACCAAACAACCAGTTTACTTGGTCTATGAAAGGGTTGTATGTGTTGACTGTGTATATATGTGTTGACTGTAATCCATTGCACGAGTAGAATGTTTTCTATGTAGTGCCGTTTAAAGAGAGTGTGAGGGGAGAGGGAGAGGGCCTGGAGCCTGAGGAGAAGAGAAAAACAAACACACACACTGCCCTCAATTCAAATCAAATTTTATTTGCCACATGTGCCGAATACAACAGGTGTAGACATTACCGTGAAATGCTTACTTACAAGCCCTTAACCAACAATAAAGTTCAAGAAAGAGTTAAGAAAATATTTACCAAACAAACTAAAGTAATAAATAAAATTATAAAATAACAATAACGAGGCTATATACAGGGGGTACAGGTTAGTCGAGGTAATTTGTACATGTAGTTAGGGTTAAAGTGACTATACATAGATAATAGACAGCGAGTAGCAGCATTGTAACAACGGAGGGGTGGGGGGGGGGGCAATATAAATAGTCCGGGTGGCCATTTTATTAATTGTTCAGCAGTTTTATGGCTTTGGGGTAGAAGCTGTTAAGGAGCCTTTTGGACCTAGACTTGGCACTCCGGTACCGCTTGCCATGCGGTAGCAGAGAGAACAGTCTATGACTTGGGTGACTGGAGTCTTTGACAATTTTTGGGGTTTTCCTCTGACACCGCCTAGTATATAGGTCCTGGATGGCAGGAAGCTTGGCCCCAGTGATGTACTGGGCCGTATGCACTACCCTCTGTAGCCATGCCAAATCTTTTCAGTCGCCTGAGGGGGAAAAGGTGTTGTCGTGACAATTAACAACTGTCTTGGTGTGTTTGGACCATGATAGTTCGTTGATGATGTGGACACCAAGGAGCTTGAAACACTCAACCTGCTCCTCTACAGCCCCGTCGATGTTAATGGGGGCCTGTTCGGCCCGCCTTTTCCTGTAGTCCACGATCAGCTCCTTTGTTCACACTGCTCTCCTGGGACCCTGTGTGTATTGTCTACAGCCAATATCTAGATGACATGTACAGTAACCTATACCCGGAAATGTCCCTGTGGTGTGCCTACCAATCTAGCTACTGTAAAATATATTCAAAACACTCAACAAGCTTTCAGACTAGACACTTTTTGAAGTCACAGGTCAATACAGTAAATCAAAAAGGCCTATTCTTCCCTCCCTTCATCGGAGCTGTTCTGATGTAGCCTGAGAACACCTCCCATCCACAGGCCTCAGATCAGCCTGACTGATGGAGCTTTAGCCTGAGAACACCTGACAAGGCTCACATCACAGGCCTCAGATCAGCGAAGTGTACGTACAGAAACACCAATTCAGCTCCGTGAGTAGAATACGAATGAGAATAAACTCACAACCCTGATCTGTGAGTATTCTGAGTCATCTCTTCGGTTCACTAAAATACTGCTTGAAATTGGATCTCGAGTGAGCCGCTCGTGACAGCCGTAATAATCTTCAACATCTGCAGAGAAAAATGAAGTGCCGTTTCTGCATTTTAACTCAGGCAATCAGCAGTAGGAATTTTTGTCTAAAGCCGTCAGTGCAGAACATTGCAGCCAGGAGTGTGGAAGGACAAGAAGGAAACCATAAGATAAATGGTTCAATGTGGACCAAAGGGAAGGGTGCAAGGTTCCTCCCCTTCTTACATTCCATTTTCTATGACTAAGAGAAACTTAATTGGGGATGAAAACATTATTACATGTGGATTTTTCGGGTTTTCGAATCGAGGCGTGATGGCAAAATACACAAAGAGTTACTGTCTGTAAACAGTCCTTCCAACAATGGCAAATTAAATCACAGGCAAAGAAACCATTTCTATTTCTCCATCAGTTTCCTGTTTGTAAAACCTATGTTCAGTTTCGTGTCATTCCCTGATTTTCAGGACGTTACAGAAGGAAGGAAGAGTGGACGTTACGGAAAGAAGGAAGAGTGGACGTTACGGAAGGAAGGAAGAGTGGACGTTACGGAAGGAAGGAAGAGTGGACGTTACAGAAGGAAGGAAGAGTGGACGTTACAGAAGGAAGGAAGAGTGGACGTTACGGAAGGAAGGAAGAGTGGACGTTACAGAAGGAAGGAAGAGTGGACGTTACAGAAGGAAGAGTGGACGTTACGGAAGGAAGGAAGGAAGAGTGGACGTTACAGAAGGAAGAGTGGACGTTACGGAAGGAAGGGGGGATTTCAGGATCCACAGAAGTTGAAATAATTTAGAAAAGGGATTCATAAAAGCTGAAAAGAAAAAAAGGGATCCAGAAAAGCTATGACGCTAAGAGTAAATCCTTTCTTATCATTTTTACATTTTAGTCATTTAGCAGACACTCTTATCCAGAGCGACTTACAGTTAGTGAGTGCATAATTATTTTTTTTCATACTGGTCCCCCATGGGAAACGAACCCACAACTCTGGCGTTGCAAACACCATGCTCTACCAACTGAGCTACACGGGACATATCACTGTATCAGAGCAAATACAACATAACACAATACATTCCTTGACTATGGCCTAACTCCATCAAAAAACAAGAATATGCTGATAAGGCACAGTTACGATAAGACAAAATACACAAAGAGTTACTGTATGTAAACAGTCCTTCCAACAATGGTGAGATACATCACAGGCAAATAAACCATTTATATTTCTCCATCAGTTTCCTGTTTGTAAAACCTATGTTCAGTTTCGTGTCATTCCCTGATTCCATACTCATAGTCCATAATCAATATCAGTCCACCTTCAAGTCAGTTTTCATTTCCATTTGTTACATTTTGACCCAAAGCAGCTCCGAGCTGAGTAATACTTTTGGACTGACAGCTGCTCATGCACAATTTGTATGCTAGAATTAATGACCAGGCCAAGCCATTTGGAGAGATCAAAGGGAACCAAATCTGGCCCTAATAACAGCCCTCACAGTGTTGGACAGGGCGGAACCAAACATGTCACGACCTGCAGGATGTGTGTGTGTGTGTGTGTTTGCGCATGTGGATGTGGGGCCTTTTTAAACAAAAGTGACATGACATTGGCTCTGCAGATAGTACCATAGTTTGAGAGTTCAGAGTTCAGAACGTCAACCCTTGAAAACAACACAAGTACACTACATCAGTGGTTCCCAACCAGGGGTACTAGGACCCCTGGTTATCTTAGAACATTGACTATGCTGGTGGTTACTCAGTGAATTCTCTCTGCAGACCTGTCAGAATAGTTTCACATCCATGAACGACCTTCCATGCTTATGGATGGACAAAAGCAGGTCAGCATCTAGACTCATGCCTGAGAGAGTGGAAAAGCAGGTTGGCTTTTGTCCTACAGTGTCACTGAGATGAAGTCACCGGCTCTGAGACGAAGAGAACATGGCTACAGCACCTCAAACGACATCGGGCACTGTGCATCGAGAACAAGAAAAACAACCATCCTGTCCACAATCATTTCCCGTGGCGTGGCGTGCCATTCCAAAGGATGGAATTTGACAGTCAGCAGGGGGATGAAAAACCAACTGACATATAATCTCCACCCAGCACAGGCAGAAGAGGACTGGCCACCCCTCAGAGCCTGGTTCCGCTCTAGGTTTCTTCCTAGGTTCCTGCCTTTCTAGGGAGTTTTTCCTAGCCACCATGCTTCTACATCTGCATTGCTTGCTCTCTGGGGTTTTAGGCTGGGTTTCTTTATAAGTACTTTGTAACAACTGCTGATGTAAAAGGGTTCATAAATGAATTTGATTGATTGATTGATTGATTGATGTTGAATTGCGTGTTTGTCCACACATTTCAGGCCCCGCATCTGACAGCGGCAGTTTAACTTCCCAGCGAACACGCAACGAAAGTAACACGTTCAGACGCTGCAGCGTTTCGAGTCTCTGTGGGCTTGACTTTGTGTGACGCTTCAGACACCATGGAAGGAAGTAAGAGTGGACGTTACGGAAGGAAGTAAGGAAGAGAGGACGTTACGGAAGGAAGGGTGGACGTCACGGAAGGAAGGAAGGAAGGAAGAGTGGACGTTACAGAAGGAAGTAAGGAAGAGAGGACATTACGGAAGGAAGGGTGGACGTCACGGAAGGAAGGAAGGAAGAGTGGACGTTACAGAAGGAAGGAAGAGTGGACGTTACAGAAGGAAGGAAGAGTGGACGTTACGGAAGGAAGGAAGAGTGGACGTTACGGAAGGAAGGAAGTGTGGACGTTACGGAAGGAAGGAAGTGTGGACGTTACAGAAGGAAGGAATGTGGACGTTACGGAAGGAAGTGCGGACGTTACAGATGGAAGGAAGAGTGGACGTTACGGAAGGAAGGAAGAGTGGACGTTACGGAAGGAAGGAAGAGTGGTCGTTACAGAAGGAAGGAAGAGGGGTCGTTACAGAAGGAAGGAAGGAAGGAAGGAAGGAAGGAAGGAAGGAAGGAAGGAAGGAAGGAAGGAAGGAAGGAAGGAAGGAAGGAAGGAAGGAAGGAAGGAAGGAAGGAAGGAAGAGTGGACGTTACGGAAGGAAGGAAGAGTGGACGTTACAGAAGGAAGGAAGAGTGGACGTTACGGAAGGAAGGAAGAGTGGACGTTACAGAAGGAAGGAAGTGTGGACGTTACGGAAGGAAGGAAGTGTGGACGTTACGGAAGGAAGGAAGTGTGGACGTTACGGAAGGAAGGAAGTGTGGACGTTACAGAAGGAAGGAATGTGGACGTTACGGAAGGAAGGAAGAGTGGTCGTTACAGAAGGAAGGAAGGAAGGAAGGAAGGAAGGAAGGAAGGAAGAGTGGACGTTACGGAAGGAAGGAAGAGTGGACGTTACGGAAGGAAGGAAGAGTGGACGTTACAGAAGGAAGGAAGGAAGGTCAGCAAAAGATAGAGTGAAGAAGGTTTGAAGGGTATCAGACTGTGCCCTGCATACACTGTAATGGACTCCAAGGTCATTCCACTTACACAGAAACATCAATTTTGTCCCTATGAGCCACTGCACATACCAACTAACCCAACACAACTTAACATCTACAAATTACACTCTACTTACATAGGTAATTCCAATGGTATTCCATAAGGCTGTGCTATGAACAGGGGATCCCGAGTGGCGCAGCGGTCTGAGGCACTGCATCTCAGTGCTTGAGGCGTCACTACAGACCCCCTGGTTCGATTCCAGGCTGTATCACAACCTGGCCGTGATTGGGAGTCCCACAGGGCGGCGCACAATTGGCCCAGCGTCGTCCGGGATCGGCCCAGTGTAGGCTGTCATTGTAAATAACAATTTGTTCTTAACTGACTTGCCTAGTTAAATAAAGGTAAAATAAAAAAAATAAAAAAATGTACATTGGGAGCACCACATCTAACAAACCCAGTTCCACACGAAGTCCAAAGTCATCACCTGTACTCCTCCAGCCTTGCCCTGGAGAGGCCAGTGGTTTGCCTTTGTTAATAAGAGGAATGCTGCCCGACCAGACGTCCATGCTCCAACAGGCTTGGTTTATGGCCTTGTAAACACGGCAATGCTGAGAGGCAAATATCAGGGCCTTGACCTCTCGACGAGTCACATAGCCACATGGGCTCTCCGCTCATTCATTATACAAAGGAGACTGACTTTACAGTATGCTACAGAATCGACAAGCTAGGCATTTCCGTACTAAGATGCATTTTGTTTGCGGAGTTGTTGGCAGGTCGGTTCATGATTCACTTTTAAGAGATGAAGACAAATGAAATGCATCCTATTCATGGCTCAAGTAAAAGTGAAAGTCACCCAGTAAAATACTACTTGAGTAAAGGTCTAAAAGTATTTGGTTTTAAATATACTTAAGTATCAAAAGTAAAAATCATTTCAAATTCCTTATATTAAGCAAACCAGACTGTAACATTTTCTTGTTTTTTATTTATTTACGGATAGCCAGGGGCACACTCCGACACTCCGACATCATTTACAAACGAAGCATTTATGTTTCGTGAGTCTGCCAGATCAGAGGCAGTAGGGATGACCAGGGATGTTCTCTTGATAAGTGTGTGAATTGGACCATCTTCCTGTCCTGCTAAGCATTCAAAATATAATGAGTACTTTTGGGTGTCAGGGGAAAATGTATGGAGTAAAAGGCACATCATTTTCTTTAAGAATGTAGTGAAGTAAAAGTAGTCAAAAATATAAATAGTAAAGATACCCCAAAAAACTACTTAAAGTATTTTTACTTAAGTACTTTACACCACTGCACATGCATCCAAACGTACAAGAGACAAATACGTGTTTTAAGGAAATAGCTCCAGTCAGGCTCCACTAGTCCCCTCTGGTAGCCTCCCCATATCCCCCAGAACAATGACTCTGGTAGGGGAAGAGGAAGACCTATTCAGGGCCCTCTTCTGTTTCTGCTACAGCGTGACGGTACGTCTACCGCTCTCCCTCACTTCCACTGAATTGTCACGCAGCACCAGTGTGACACATTTGGCTCTTTTGTCATTTCCTGCAGTAGCGAGGTCTATGAATGGAACGCTAGCCAGAGCATCCTCTTCTTATCTTCTCTTTGTTGCTCTCAAACTCAGATGATTCTGACCTACAGTGACTATTCAATCAGTCGATCAATCTGATGTATTTAGCCCTTTTCAACAGTCGTCACATAGTGCTTTACAATAACCTGGCCTAGACCCATAAGAGAAATTCTAAAGGTCCTGACCCCTAAGAGATATTCTAAGGTCCTGTACAGTAACCCGGCCTAGACCCCTAAGAGATATTCTAAGGTCCTGTACAGTAACCCGGCCTAGACCCATAAGAGATATTCTAAGGTCCTGACCCCTAAGAGATATTCTAAGGTCCTGTACAGTAACCCGGCCTAGACCCCTAAGAGATATTCTAAGGTCCTGACCCCTAAGAGATATTCTAAGGTCCTGTACAGTAACCCGGCCTAGACCCCTAAGAGATATTCTAAGGTCCTGTACAGTACAAGTGAGGCATCAGATATTGGAGCTGAAGCATCAGAAGTGTCTGAACAGAAAGTATCACCTCCATTATCAGACAGCCTTGTAGAGCAGACAGTCTGTTTTGTTGTCTCCTGTACTCCTGTGCCACAGCAAGGTCAGCCAGGAGAGAAACCGCAATGGAGAGCGCTGATACTGAACGCAGCAGCACTGCAATGCCAGACACGTAATGATGGGCCCCTGTGGTGCGCTAGCGTTGCTCAACCCACCAACCTCCACTCCAAAAGTGACTGTCTACTCAAATAGAAGAGGGTTTACAGCCACAATTCAAACGTCATAGAAGTGATACATTAAACTGCTCCTTTCGAGAAGGGACAGCTTCTACCACACCTGTGGAGTGACTCTGATAGAATGTTGCATGTCAAATAGTGTGCGCCGTAGAGGAACGAAAGAGATGAATTAGCCTAACTAAAACAATCGCTTCATTGACGACTCCAAGTGTATCAAATGGGTTCAAAGCCAAAAAGGGGGGCAGGAGGGGGGAATGACGATCATTGCATATCATCTAGATGTAGGCATGACATTTACAAAGGACAACTTAAATGTTTCTGTATCTCTCACTACCTCTGTCCCTAAGTAATTTGAATGTCTAGTCCTAAAATGTGGGCCTTGGTAATAATGCTCAATTTACACTAGTGGGAGTTTATTGCCTGAACATGTGCTCTTAGCCGCTTGTCTGACATGCTAACAATGCTAAATCTGAAATATTAATTTTGGGTGATCTTAATCTGGATTGGTTGATGCCAGCTTCTGATAGGCTGAAAGAGATCTGCACTGAGCTAAATCTAACTCAGCTGATAACTGAACCAACCGCCCCAACTTTAAACATACTGAAACATCTACTCTTTCAGATATTATTTTGACAAACACCCCTTATAAGTATACAGCCAATGGAATTTTTGCTAATGAGTTCAGTGACCATTGTCCCGTTACCTGTATAAGCCAAGAGTGCAAAGCTGTCATCAAGGCAAAGGGTGGCTATTTGAAGAATCTCAAATAGAAAATATATATATTTTGATTTGTTTGACACTTTTTTAGTTACTACATGATTCCATATGTGTTATTTCATAGTTTTGATGTCTTCACTATTATTCTACAATGTAAAAAATAGTAAAAATAAAGAAA
Source organism: Coregonus clupeaformis (assembly GCF_020615455.1). NCBI lineage: Eukaryota > Metazoa > Chordata > Actinopteri > Salmoniformes > Salmonidae > Coregonus > Coregonus clupeaformis. The sequence goes on from NC_059217.1 coordinate 43,669,810, forward strand.
AACCCTTGAATGAGTAGGCGTGTCCAAACTTTTGATTGGTAGTGTGTGTCTCAATTGTCTCAAGGCTTAAAAACCTTCTTTAACATGTCTCCTCCCCTTAATCTACACTGATTGGAGTGGATTTAACAAGTGACTTGTTTGACTGTGCAGCCGCCTGGGCCTAATATCTGCAGAACTGTGAGTTGTGGCGTGGCTGCGCTGCTGTTGTGCCCAGCAAGAAAGAATGCACTCCCACTGTTCAATGAGCACATTGTTCAGCTGGATTGAGTACCGTTGTAGATTTCAGAACCTTTCTCTCTGCCGTAGAGTGTAGCTAGACCTCTTCCCCCCCGAAAAAACAGCATTGGACAAATGTTTTACATGATATTCAATTAAAAAAAGTATATTCATTGTATAGTGGCTTGCGAAAGTATTCACACCCCTTGGCATTTTTCCTATTTTGTTGCCTTACAACCTGGAATTAAAATGGATTTTGGGGGGGGGTTTGTATCATTTGATTTAGTCAATACTTTGTAGAGCCACCTTTTGCAGCAATTACAGCTGCAAGTCTCTTGGAGTATGTCTCTATAAGCTTGGCACATCTAGCCACTGGGATTTTTGCCATTTCTTCAAGGCAAAACTGCTCCAGCTCATTCAAGTTGGATGGGTTCCACTGGTGTACAGCAATTTTTAAATCATACCACAGATTCTCAATTTGGATTGAGGTCTGGGCTTTGACTAGGCCATTCCAATACATTTTTCATCGCCAGTCCCTGCCGATGAAAAACATCCCCACAGCATGATGCTGCCACCACCACGCTTCACAAGGATGGTGTTCTCGGGGTGATGAGAGGTGTTGGGTTTGCACCAGACATAGCGTTTTCCTTGATGACCAAAAAGCTCAATTTTAGTCTCATCTGACCAGTGTACCTTCTTCCATATGTTTGGGGAATCTCCCACATGCTTTTTGGCAAACACCAAATGTGTTTGCTTATTTTTTTCTTTAAGCAATGGCGTTTTTCTGGCCACTCTTCCGTAAAGCCCAGCTCTGTGGAGTGTACAGCTTAAAGTGGTCCTATGGACAGATACTCCAATCTCCGCTGTGGAGCTTTGCAGCTCCTTCAGGGTTATCTTTGGTCTCTTTGATGCCGCTCTGATCAATGCCCTCCTTGCCTGGTCCGTGAGTTTTGGTGGGATGTTCAAAGTTTATAATATTTTTTTAACCCAACCCTGATCTGTGCTTCTCCACAACTTTGTCCCTGACCTGTTTGGAGAGCTCCTTGGACTTCATGGTGCCGCTTGCTTGGTGGTGCCCCTTGCTTAGTGGTGTTGCAGACTCTGGGACCTTTCAGAACAGGTGACAGATCATGTGACACTTAAATAGAGTCCACCTGTGTGCAATCTAACTAATTATGTGACTTCAGAAGGTAATTGGTTGCACCAGATCTTATTTAGGGGCTTCATAGCAAAGGGGGTGAATACATATGCACACACCACTTTTCCATGATTAATTTTTTAAACAAGTAACATTTTACTTCACCAATTTGGACTATTTTGTGTATGTCCATTACAGGAAATTCAAATAAAAATCCATTTAAATTACAGGTTGTAATGCAACAAAATAGGAAAATGCAAGGGGGGATGAATACTTTTGCAAGGCACTGTACATGCACACCCTACCAAGCAACAACACACTAGTCATTAGTCCTCTCTGATAAGCATAATGCTGTCAGGTTAATCATTCCTCAGCCTGAATAGGTTCACAGCCAGCGGGACAATCTGGAGCAGATAAACTATCTACACGTTCTCGTGTTCTCTTCTCTCAGCCAAGTGATTATGTTATTAGTTGAACAACTCTAGCACTGAGTGGTCTACACTGTAACACCCAACACTGTAAGATGGTTAGAGCACTCTCAAAGACCAGTGTAGAAAACCCTATTATCTACTAACCCTGGAGGCCAGGGGCCTGGACAAAATAACGAACTACAGTGAGGGAAAAAAGTATTTGATCCCCTGCTGATTTTGTACGTTTGCCCACTGACAAAGAAATGATCAGTCTATAATTTTAATGGTAGATAAATTTGAACAGTGAGAGACAGAATAACAACAAATAAATCCAGAAAAACGCATGTCAAAAATGTTATACATTGATTTGCATTTTAATGAGGGAAATAAGTATTTGACCCCCTCTCAATCAGAAAGATTTCTGGCTCCCAGGTGTCTTTTATACAGGTAACGAGCTGAGATCAGGAGCACACTCTTAAAGGGAGTGCTCCTAATCTCAGTTTGTTACCTGTATAAAAGACGCATGTCCACAGAAGCAATCAATCAATCAGATTCCAAACTCTCCACCATGGCCAAGACCAAAGAGCTCTCCAAGGATGTCAAGGACAAGATGATAGACCTACACAAGGCTGGAATGGGCTACAAGACCATCGCCAAGCAGCTTGGTGTGAAGGTGACAACAGTTGGTGCGATTATTCGCAAATGGAAGAAACACAAAATAACTGTCAATCTCCCTCGGCCTGGGGCTCCATGCAAGATCTCACCTCGTGGAGTTGAAATGATCATGAGAACGGTGAGGAATCAGCCCAGAACTACACGGGAGGATCTTGTCAATGATCTCAAGGCAGCTGGGACCATAGTCACCAAGAAAACAATTGGTAACACACTACGCCGTGAATGACTGAAATCCTGCAGCGCCTGCAAGGTCCCCCTGCTCAAGAAAGCAAATATACAGGGCCGTCTGAAGTTTGCCAGTGAACATCTGAATGATTCAGAGGAGAACTGGGTGAAAGTGTTGTGGTCAGATGAGACCAAAATCGAACATTTGTATTCCAGCATGACATTGACCCAAAACACACGGCCAAGGCAACAAAGGAGTGGCTCAAGAAGAAGCACATTAAGGTCCTGGAGTGGCCTAGCCAGTCTCCAGACCTTAATCCCATAGAAAACCTGTGGAGGGAGCTGAAGGTTCGAGTTGCCAAACGTCAGCCTCGAAACCTTAATGACTTGGTGAAGATCTGCAGTGGAACAAAATCCATTTACATTTTAGTCATTTAGCAGACGCTCTTATCCAGAGCGACAGAGCGACTTACAGTGCATAAAACATTTGTAATACCCCCTGTGGGAATCGAACCCACAACCCTGGCGTTGCAAACGCCATGCTCTATCAACTGAGCTACATCCCTGCCGGCCATTCCTACCCTGGACGACGCTGGGACAATTGCGCGCCGCCCCATGGGTCTCCCGGTCGGGGCCGGCTACGACAGAGCCTGGATTCGCGCCACTCGGGAATCCCTCCTGAGATGTGTGCAAACCTGGTGGCCAACTACAAGAAACGTCTGACCTCTGTGATTGCCAACAAGGGTTTTGAAACCAAGTACTAAGTCATGTTTTGCAGAGGGGTCAAATACTTATTTCCCTCATTAAAATGCAAATCAATTTATAACATTTTTGACATGCATTTTTCTGGATTGTTTTGTTGTTATTCTGTCTCTCACTGTTCAAATAAACCTACCATTAAAATTATAGACTGATCATGTCTTTGTCAGTGGGCAAACGTACAAAATCAGCAGGGGATCAAATACTTTTTTCCCTCGCTGTATCACTTTTTCATCAATATCGATAAATCAAATCTTTATTGCCATTAGTTCTATGATAATATATAATAAAATATATGCCATGTAAATAATAATAATAATAATAATAATAATAATAATAATAATAATAATAATAATAATATAATATGATGATTGGGCATAAAAACACAAATGACTAGTTGATTCCAGCATATATATTGGTCTTTGTCAGTTTTCCATCTTTCCTACTATATTTAAGCAACATAGAACACTGTGCACGAATCCTACTATTCTCACATGCGCAGTGGGTATAGAAAGTCACCACCTCCGTTGAAAATGTTCACCTTTTGTTGCCTTACAGCCTGAAATGAAAACACATAAAATCAGACTTTTTCCAGCTTTATTTACACACAGTAACACACAATATCCAAGTGAAAACATTTATATAAAACAAATCTGAAAATTAATTACAATTAAAACAGTAAAATACCCTATTTGGATAAGTGAACACCCCCCTTAGAATTGCAATTGCAAACTTGCTGACGTATAACCAACCACCTTCCAGATAAAAACAATCAAGCTAATTGGCTTCCGTCTGTGATCAATTGTAGTGACGTTGATTAGTTCAGAATAAAAGCAGTTGTTCATAGAGGACTCCACTGCTTAGTAGTGCAATTCAAAGCAAATAATCCACTATGGGCGGAAAGGTACTTTCAAAAGATATACGAGATAAAGTTGTGGAAAGGCACAAGTCAGGGGATGGATATAAAAAGATTTCAAAGGCTTTGTCTATCCCTCGGAGCACAGTTAAGACCATTATTAAGAAGTGGAAGGTGTATGGCACCACCCAGACCCTGCATAGATCAGGCCGTCCCTCCAAACTGGATGACCGGGTAAGGAGGAGACTGATCAGAGAGGCTACCAAGAAGCTAATGGCGACTTTGAAGGAGCTTCAGGCCTTTATGGCAAAGACTGGTCAATGTGTGCATGTGACCACAATATCACAAGCACAAAATCTGGCCTCTATGGGAGGATGGCAAGAAAGAAAACACTCCTCAAAAAAGGCAACATCAAGTCTCGTTTTAGCTTTTTGCCACTCGACATATTTCTTGTTAACATACTATAGTTTTGGCAAGTCGGTTAGGACTACTTTGTGCATGACACAAGTCATTTTTCCAACAATTGTTTACAGACAGATTATTTCACTTATAATTCACTGTATCACAATTCCAGTGGGTCAGAAGTTTACATACACTAAATTGAATGTGCTTTAAACAGGTTGGAAAATTCCAGAAAATGATGTCATGGCTTTAGAAGCTTCTGATAGGCTAATTGACATCATTTGAGTCAATTGTAGGTGTACCTGTGGATGTATTTCAAGGCCTACCTTCCAACTTAGTGCCTCTTTGCTTGACATCATGGGAAAATCAAAAGAAATCAGCCAAGACCTCAGAAAAAATATTGTAGACCTCCACAAGTCTGGTTCATCCTTGGGAGCAATTTCCAAACGCCTGAAGGTACCACGTTCATCTGTACAAACAATAGTATGCAAGTATAAACACCATGGGACCACGCAGCCGTCATACCGCTCAGGAAGGAGACGCGTTCTGTCTCCTAGAGACTAACGTACTTTGGTGCGAAAAGTGCAAATCAATCCCAGAACAACAGCAAAAGGACCTTGTGAAGATGTTGGAGAAGAAGTCCTATATTGACATAACCTGAAAGGCCGCTCAGCAAGGAAGAAGCCACTGCTCCAAAACCGCCATAAAAAAGCCAGACTACGGTTTGCAACTGCACATGGGGACATGTTCATACTTTTTGGAGAAATGTCGTCTGGTTCTGATGAAACAAAAATAGAACTGTTTGGCCATAATGACCATCGTTATGTTTGGAGGAAAAAGGGGTTGGCTTGCAAGCTGAAGAACACCATCCCAACTGTGAAGCACGGGGGTGGCAGCATCATGCTGTGGGGGTGCTTTGCTGCAGGAGGGACTGGTGCACTTCACAAAATAGATGGCATCATGAGGAAGGAAATGTATGTGGATATATTGAAGCAACATCTCAAGACATCAGTCAGGAAGTTAAAGTTTGGTCGTAAATGGGTCTTCCAAATGGACAATGACCCCAAGCATACTTCCAAAGTTGTGGCAAAATGGCTTAAGGACAACAAAGTCAAGGTATTGGAGTGGCCATCACAAAGCCCTGACCTCAATCCTATAGAAAATGTGTGGGCAGAACTGAAAAAGCCTGTGCGAGCAAGGAGGCCTACAAACCTGACTCAGTTACACCAGCTCTGTCAGGAGGAATGGGCCAAAATTCACCCAACTTATTGTGGGAAGCTTGTGGAAGGCTACCCAAAACGTTTGACCCATGTTAAACAATTTAAAGGCAATGCTACCAAATACTAATTGAGTGTATGTAAACTTCTGACCCACTGGGAATGTGATGAAAGAAATAAAAGCTGAAATAAATCATTCTCTCTACTATTATTCTGACATTTCACATTCTTAATATAAAGTGGTGATCCTAACTGACCTAAGACAGGGAATTTGTACTAGGATTAAATGTCAGGAATTGTGAAAAACTGAGTTTAAATGTATTTGGCTAAGGTGTATGTAACCTTCCGACTTCAACTGTACCTACAGATTATTGAGGAGAACCTGCAGCCCTCTGCCAGGAAAATGGGAAGATGGTTCACGTTTCAACATGACAATGACCCAAAGCACACCGTCAAAGCTACTGTACAGTGGCTGAAGGATAAGAAGGTGAATGTCCTTGAGTGGCCTAGTCAGAGCCCCGACCTAAATCCCATCGAGAATCTGTGGAATGACTTGAAGGGTGCAGTCCATGAGCGGTCACCATGCAATTTGACTGAGCTTGAACAATTCTGCAAGGAAGAATGGGCAAATATTGCACAGTCTGGGTGTGCAAAGTTAGCAGAGACATATTCAAAGAGACTCAAGCAAAAGGTGGTTCCAACAAGTATTAACTCAGGGAGGTGTTCACTTATCCAAATAGGGTATTTTACTGTTTTAAATTTTAATTAATTTTCAGTTTTTTTCCACTTGGATATTGTGGGCTAGTGTGTGTAAATAAAGCTGGGAAAAGTCAGATTTAATGTGTTTTCATTTCAGGCTGTAAGGCAACAAAAGGTGAACATTTTCAACGGGGGTGGTGACTTTCTATACCCACTGCTTCCATTGAGTCACAAAGCCCTTGATACCGACCACCACCACCACCACACTGTACGCGGGACTCACTGTACCATTACAGAGACCAGTGTTCCATGTACACAAAGCTGCATTGGCCGATCCTCACCAAGGACTCGTCTCCAGCTAGAACCAGTGAACATTTATGCAATAACGCCGTGTTGGTTAAAAGTCAATGTAAACATAATGAGTTTATGAATCCTAGATCGGTGAAGAAGGGTGAAGTCTGAAAGGCCTGGTTCCAATCGGACAGAAATCCTTCAACAACGTCTCCCACTAGTCTTGAAACCCAAAAGCTCTCAATTTATAAGCCCGTCATCTGGGGTTACCATGGAGAAGGCATGATCTCAACCTGCCCTCTCCGTCCAATCAGATTAAATATGGCCATCAGAGGAGGAAGTTAACCCTCTGGGATTAAATCAGGACATCACGGTGGCTGACGGCTAGCCTAAAGGACAGACAGTTTGGAACTGGTGGGTTTTAGTGAGGCTGGCTGAATAAAAACAACTCCCACATTAACACACATACTGTATGCAAAACAGAGTAGCTATGGTGTCTTCATAAATCATCAGCATTTAGCTGGTCATAGAGAGCTTAGTCTGAACAAAACAGTCATACTAAAAGACAAGGACTGTTTCTTTGATGCTGAAATATGCATCCAGTATTGAAGTGTGTGTGTGTGTGTGTGTGTGTGTGTAGGAGCTATCAGTGGCCTGGATTAGACACTTCATTTAACCCTGACAATACAGTCACTAGGCCAATCTCTCAGTAGGGCCTTGCCTGGGGGAATTCACACTCTTTCAATAGACTGGGATGGGGGTGGGGTAAAGGGTGATCACGTCACACACACACATTTACACCTCATGAACACACGCAAATTGGTGTGCAACTGCAAACACATACACAATGGGTTTGCTTCACACACGCTAACACGCAATAAATAAAAATACACAGTGATGGGGTGGGGAAATAACGATAGCTACATACCACAAATATTATATATTTTTTGCTAGGTAGCGTTAGCTAACATTAGTTGGCTGTACCTGCGACAAAACTCTGGTGTTTTTCATCCTATAGCTTGTTCTCCATCTTCTTTTTAAATAGAGACTTTATAGTGCTGAGTGATTAACCGAAATGTCGTTGACCGACATCGGTTCAATTACTTGAATTCCATTTATGATTTTTTTGGGGGGGAGAGAAATAAAAATCATTGAAAAGATAAATCAACTCAAGAACTATGTGGGACGCTAGGTTGAATGGAGTTGTCGTTTTCATTAGGCAAATATTCAACCTAGTTCAGCGCAGAAACTTGGTGATGAACTACAATAACTACATAATCCATTGCACCTATTATTTCCTGCCCCAGACAGAGGCGGATACACACAGAACACGAGACAGTTGGTGAGGTAGCGCCTCCCAATTTATCGTTGTAGTAGTTGGTATTTTGTCAGCCAGCTAGCTATTAGCCTAGCTAAATAGGATGACTCGTTCAATGGGGAGCACAAAGATAACATTAGATGGCTGGCTGCTGACTGCTACTGCCTGAGCAGAGATGATGACTTTAAGGAATGAAACATAACGTAATCAAATAAAAACTAAGCTATATTCACAATTGAAATATTTTATTAAAGTAAAGTAAGTAATGTGAATAAATGATGGTTAATAAGTGCTAAGCAGTAATGGGCATTCACTATCATCATGGGGCTATTATGAATGGTTGTATTCTGTGTTGTTAAAAGGCCAATTCCATGGTAATGGCATGACGCTGAGACTCTGATTTCCCACTTACAATGTATGCCAAACAGAAACCAATGATTTCAAAGTTTAACAAACCATACAACTCTATGCACAAGGACCACTTTTAACAATTTACACTGAACATTTCACAAAAACACATTTACTGTAAAGAGCTGTGCAGATGCAAAGTTTGGCAACAGAATTTTGGTGTCCACATTTTCCAAAAACTTAAATATCTGCTCCAAATTAAGATTCAACGATGTCTGCAGAAATAATGGGGAGTCAGCTATGACATGACAAAGTGAGTTTGAACTACAGTAAGTGAAGTGGATTTTACACCCGGTAACAGAATTGCGGTAACAGAATTACATCATGGGTCCCTGATATGTACTACACAGAAATGCATAATTATCTTTATGGTGATGTATCATGAATAGGTACTAACAGGTATAAATATGCAATATCCTATTTGCATATTTGGGTATTATTCTACCCACTGACTATTATTTTAATGAACTCTGACCCCAAACAAGAACACATTGATAATAGTACTGCACAGTACTGTGCAGCCGTCTTCATCGACCTGGCCAAGGCTTTCGACTCTGTCAACCACCGCATTCTTATTGGCAGACTAAATAGCCTTGGTTTCTCAAATGACTGCCTCGCCTGGTTCACCAACTACTTCTCAGATAGAGTTCAGTGTGTCAAATCGGAGGGCCTGTTGTCTGGACCTATGGCAGTCTCTATGGGGGTGCCACAGGGTTCAATTCTTGGGCCGACACTTTTCTCCGTGTATATCAATGATGTCGCTCTTGCTGCTGGTGACTCTCAGATCCACCTCTACGCAGACGACACCATTTTGTATACATCTGGCCCTTCATTGGACACTGTGTTAACAAACCTCCAAACGAGCTTCAATGCCATACAACAATCCTTCAGTAGCCTTCAACTGCTCTTAAACACTAGTAAAACTAAATGCATGCTTTTCAATCGAACGCTGCTAGCACCCGCCCACCCGACTAGAATCACCACTCTCGACGGGTCTGACCTAGAGTATGTGGACAACTACAAATATCTAGGTGTCTGGTTAGACTGTAAACTCAACTTCCAGACTCACATAAAGAATCTCCAATCCAAAGTTAAATCTAGAATCGGCTTCCTATTTCGCAACAAAGCCTCATTCACTCATGCTGCCAAACATGCCCTCGTAAAACTGACTATCCTACCGATCCTTGACTTCGGCGATGTCATTTACAAAATAGCCTCCAACACTCTACTCAGCAAATTGGATGTAGTCTATCACAGTGCCATCCGTTTTGTCTCCAAAGCCCCATACACTACCCACCACTGTGACCTGTACGCTCTTGTTGGCTGGTCCTCACTACATGTCCGTCGTCAAACCCACTGGCTCCAGGCCATCTATAAATCACTGCTAGGCAAATCCCCGCCTTATCTTAGCTCATTGGTCACCATAGCAGCACCCACCCGTAGTCTGCGCTCCAGCAGGTATATCTCACTGGTCATTCCCAAAGCCAACACCTCCTTTGGCCGCCATTCCTTCCAGTTCTCTGCTGCCAATGACTGGAACGAATTGCAAAAATCTCTGAAGCTGGAGACTCTTATCTCCCTCAATAACTTTAAGCATCAGTTGTCAGAGCACCTTACCGATCACTGCACCTGTACACAGCCCATCTGAAATTAGCCCACCCAACTACCTCATCCCTATATTGTTATTTATTTTGCTCTTTTGCACCCCAGTATCTCTATTTGCACATCATCTCTTGCACATCTAGCATTCCAGTGTTAATACTATTGTAATTATTCTGCACTATAGCCTATTTATTGCCTTACCTCCATAACTTGCTACATTTGCACACACTGTATATATATTTTCTGTTGTATTTCTGACTTTTTTTTTTTTTTTACCCCATATGTAACTCTGTGTTGTTTTTATTGCACTACTTTGCTTTATCTTGGCCAGGTCGCAGTTGTAAATGAGAACCTGTTCTCAACTGGCTTACCTGGTTAAATAAAGGTGAAATAAAAAATAAAATAAAACAAAACATTTGGTTGGTCCAGACGGGACCAAATCAGAAACAATCATAGATGTCTATGTTTCACAAGTTTTTATTTTTATTTTTATTTTATATTTTACCTTTATTTAACTAGGCAAGTCAGTTAAGAACAAATTCTTATTTACAATGACGGCCTACACCGGCCAAACCCGGACGGCACTGGGCCAATTGTGCGCCGCCCTATGGGACTCCCAATCACGTCCAGGTTGTGATACAGCCTGGAATCGAACCAGGGGATCTGTAGTGACGCCTCAAGTGATCCAATTGACATTTTAGTCATTTAGCAGACGCTCTTATCCAGAGCGACTTACAATTAGTGAGTGCATACATTTTTCATACTGGCTCTCCCGTCTAAGATGCAGTGCCTTAGACCGCTGCGCCACTCGGGAGCCTGGATAGGCTAAACGTGTTTATTTTAATTAACGGCCAATTACCATGAGACCGGCAGTCATTTGCATGACAGTTACCGGGTGACAATATTTCATGACCACCACAGCCCTACATACGCACACAAACATTGCAACAAAGCCACTGTCCATCCATACACAAACCCAATCTTCCATGAACTATGGACACTGACACCCCTCCCCCCCCACCTCCGCTCCCCTCCACTCCCCACCTCCCCTCCCCTCCCTCCACCCAAATCCACTTACAGCCACAGTAACACATTGATTGTTTTTCATCTCTTCTCTCTCTCTCTCTCTCCAGTCAGTCTCTCTCTCCCTCCCTCCTTCAGTCTTTCTCTCTCTCTCCCTCCCTCTCCCTCAGTCCCTCCTGCAGTCCCTCGCTCACCCGCAGTCCCTCGCCCTCCCGCAGTCCCTCGCTCTCCCGCAGTACCTCGCTCTCTCTCTCTCATCACCTGTCAATCAAAGCCATGCTGGGCTGAGCTAGAGACTAGACTGCCACAGATGAAATCTGCCGGGGACATGCTGGGGTTGATGAGACTGAAGCTCTAAGTGGTGCCCTTCTGCCCTGGCCCCTGTATGCAAGAACACACACAAACACATACACGTGCTAACATGGACACGCACATACAAGGGAGACAGAGACACGCACACACCCCCCATGGTTTTGAACCCATTCATCTTGTTCCTAGAGTATCTGAGCAGGTTGCGTCTCAACAGGCACAAAACAAACACCTCAGATGATGTAAAGTAGGGTCTAACCTACTACATACACTACATGACCAAAAGTATGTGGACACCTGCTCATCCAACATCTCATTCCAAAATCATGGGCATGGAGTTGGTCCCCCCTTTGCTGCTATAACAGCCTCCACTATTCTGGGAAGGCTTTCCACTAGATGTTGGAACATTGCTGCGGGGACTTGCTTCCATTCAGCCACAACAGCATTAGTGAGGTCGGGCACTGATGTTTGGCGATTAGGCCTGGCTCGCAGTCGTCGTTCCATTTCATCCCAAAGGTGTTCGATGGGGTTGAGGTTAGGCTTTGTGCAGGCCAGTCAAGTTCTTCCACACCGATCTCGACAAACCATTTATGTATGGACCTCGCTTTGTGCACGGGGGCATTGTCATGCTGAAACAGGAAAGGGCCTTCCCCAAACTGTTGCCACAAAGTTGGAAGCACAGAATCGTCTAGAATGTAATTGTACGCTGCAGCGTTAAGATTTCCCTTCAATGGAACTAAGGGGCCTAGCCCAAACCATGAAAAACAGCCCCAGACCATTATTCCTCCTCCACCAAACTTTACAGTTGGCACTTTGCATTCGGGCAGGTAGCGTTCTCCTGGCATCCGCCAAACCCAGATTTGTCAGTCAGACTGCCAGACGTGTGATTCATCACTCCAGAGAACGCATTTCCACTGCTCCAGAGTCCAATGGCGGCGAGCTTTATACCACTCCAGCTTAGCTTGGCATTGCATGGTGATCTTAGGCTTGTGCGCGGCTGCTCGACCATGGAAACCCATTTCATGAAACTCCCGACGAACAGTTAATGTGCTGACGTTGCTTCCGCAGGCAGTTTGTAACTCGGTAGTGAGTGTCGCAACCGAGCACAGATTATTTTTTCGCGCTACACGCTTCAGCACTCGGCGGTCTCATTCTGTGAGCTTGTGTGGCTTACCACTTCGCGGCTGAGCCGTTGTTGCTCCTAGACGTTTCCACTTCACTATAACAGCACTTACAGTTGACCGGGGCAGCTCTAGCAGGGCAGAAATTTGACGAACTGACTTGTTGGACAGGTGGCATCCTATGACGGTGCCACGTTGAAAGACACTGAGCTTTTCAGTAAGGCCATTCTACTGACAATGTTAGCTATGGAGATTGCATGGCTGTGTGCTCAATTTTATACACCTGTCTGTAACGGTGTGGCTGAAATAGCCAAATCCACTAATTTGAAGGGGTGTCCACATACTTTTGTATATATAGGGTATGTATACAAGAAAATAAAATATGTTTACGTGTTTTTCGATCATTTATGTTAAAGTTTCAAAAAAGTACATTTTTATGCTAAAACATTATTTTCAATAAATTATAAAATAGGTTGACAACCCTGTTTGTAAGCTTTTAAATGATATCAAACTCAACCATTTGTCTTTTCCAGTGATTTCTCATAATTTAGTATGGTGTGCAAAATGGGTAAACTTTGAACACCTTTATCTCCTGAATTTTTTGGCTGAAATTAAATGATGACAAATACTCAGTAAGGTCACTCACATAGAATTCCATTGTCACACCAAGTAAGGCCAACTTTGAGGGGTTGATATCCCAGGCTTATATGCTCTGTGAAAAAAGCCTGGGGACTAGGTTATGAACCCATTAACCGTAGAGGGCCCGTGCGGGGCACCAAATGAGCTTACAGGGCCATCCTTTAGTCCGCCAGTCATTTACACAGTCATCCTTTAGTCCACCAGTCATTTACACAGTCATCCTTTAGTCCGCTAGTCATTTACACAGTCATCCTTTAGTCCGCTAGTCATTTACACAGTCATCCTTTAGTCCGCCAGTCATTTACACAGTCATCCTTTAGTCCACCAGTCATTTACACAGTCATCCTTTAGTCCGCTAGTCATTTACACAGTCATCCTTTAGTCCGCTAGTCATTTACACAGTCATCCTTTAGTCCACCAGTCATTTACACAGTCATCCTTTAGTCCGCTAGTCATTTACACGGTCATCCTTTAGTCCGCTAGTCATTTACACAGTCATCCTTTAGTCCACCAGTCATTTACACAGTCATCCTTTAGTCCGCTAGTCATTTACACAATCATCCTTTAGTCCGCTAGTCATTTACACAATCATCCTTTAGTCCGCCAGTCATTTACACAGCCATCCTTTAGTCCACCAGTCATTTACACAGTCATCCTTTAGTCCACCAGTCATCCTTTAGTCCGCCAGTCATTCACACAGTCATCCTTTAGTCCGCCAGTCATTTACACAGCCATCCTTTAGTCCACCAGTCATTTACACAGTCATCCTTTAGTCCACCAGTCATCCTTTAGTCTGCCAGTCATTTACAGTCATCCTTTAGTCCGCCAGTCATTTACACAGTCATCCTTTAGTCCGCCAGTCATTTACACAGTCATCCTTTAGTCCTCCAGTCATTTACACAGTCATCCTTTAGTCCGCCAGTAATTTACACAGCCATCCTTTAATCCACCAGTCATTTATAGTCATCCATTAGTCCACCAGTCATCCTTTACTCCACCAGTCATTTACACAGCCATCCTTTAGTCCACCAGTCATTTACAGTCATCCTTTAGTCCACCAGTCATCCTTTGGTCCACCAGTCATTTACACAGTCATCCTTTAGTCTGCCAGTCATTTAAACCAGCCATCCTTTAGTCAGCCAGTCATTTACACAGCCATCCCTCAGTCCGCCAGTCATTTAAACCAGCCATCCTTTAGTCCGCCAGTCATTTAAACCAGCCATCCTTTAGTCCGCCAGTCATCCTTTACTCAACCAGTCATTTACACAGCCATCCTTTAGTCCGCCAGTCATTTAAACCAGCCATCCTTTAGTCCGCCAGTCATTTAAACCAGCCATCCTTTAGTCCGCCAGTCATCCTTTACGCCACCAGTCATTTACACAGCCATCCTTCAGTCCGCCAGTCATTTAAACCAGCCATCCCTCAGTCCACCAGTCATTTAAACCAGCCATCCTTTAGTCCGCCAGTCATCCTTTAGTCCACCAGTCATTTAAACCAGCCATCCTTTAGTCCGCCAGTCATTTAAACCAGCCATCCTTTAGTCAGCCAGTCATTTAAACCAGCCATCCTTTAGTCAGCCAGTCATTTAAACCAGCCATCCTTTAGTCCGCCAGTCATTTAAACCAGCCATCCTTTAGTCCGCCAGTCATTTAAACCAGCCATCCTTTAGTCCGCCAGTCATTTAAACCAGCCATCCTTTAGTCCGCCAGTCATTTAAACCAGCCATCCTTTAGTCCGCCAGTCATTTAAACCAGCCATCCTTTAGTCCGCCAGTCATTTAAACCAGCCATCCTTTAGTCCGCCAGTCATTTAAACCAGCCATCCTTTAGTCCGCCAGTCATTTAAACCAGCCAATACACTGACTAATGAGATTGACTTGACTAAACACAAGCCCCAGACACACAGTACAGTCTGGCAATCTCTTGCTTCTAAGCCCCTGTCTAAGGAGTTTGATTTTCTGTAGACTTGACATGAGGTTTTAAGCCACTGAGGTGAGAGAAAAGTAGGATGAGTGAGTGTGTGAGTGTGAATGTGTGAGTGTGTGAGTGTGTGTGTGTGTGAGTGTGCGTCCAGAGCTGGGGTCAAGGTGATAACAAGTGAACAAGGGTTTTATTTAGCCAGAGCGGGGTGCTAGAGCCAAGGACATGGGTGTGAATGTGGGTTGTGTGTAGAGGGGGAATTGAATCGCAGACACACACTAGAATGTGTGTATAAAGACACACACACACACTTCTCACCCTCTTACAGCCAACCTCGTGTTAGCACTCTCCACGGTGAGCCAATTCAGAGCAGCGCCACATCAACCAGTCACATCGCAGCTCCACGTGCAAATCACATTCGTCGCCACAGTGCCCACCGGCCAATAAGACTGCTCCGTCTGTAGCTGGCGTTAGACAATGCCACTTTCATCAACTCTATAGATGACATTCCCTTACTGCAATATCTCCCTACATTATTCAAAAGAGGCACTGAAACACCATCCCTTTCATTGGAGAGATAGCCGTGTTCATTAACTGTAAGCAGTCATCCAGTTCTTGTGCCCATTTCATGACACTCTTTGTGAAAAGAAGAATGTATCGGCCGAGTGTATGAACCTACATTATACTCCTCTACTTACTCCTACAGTAAACATCTCTACTTACTCCTACATTATATACTCCTCTACTTACTCCTACAGTATACTCCTCTACTTACTCCTACAGTATACTCCTCTACTTACTCCTACATTATATACTCCTCTACTTACTCCTACAGTATACATCTCTACTTACTCCTACAATACACTCCACTACTTACTCCTACATTATACACTCCACTACTTACTCCTACAGTATACTCCTCTACTTACTCCTACATTATATACTCCTCTACTTACTCCTACAGTATACATCTCTACTTACTCCTACAATACACTCCACTACTTACTCCTACGTTATACACTCCACTACTTACTCCTACAGTATACTCCTCTACTTACTCCTACATTATATACTCCTCTACTTACTCCTACAGTATACATCTCTACTTACTCCTACAATACACTCCACTACTTACTCCTACGTTATACACTCCACTACTTACTCCTACAGTATACTCCTCTACTTACTCCTACATTATATACTCCTCTACTTACTCCTACAGTATACATCTCTACTTACTCCTACAATACACTCCACTACTTACTCCTACATCATACTCCTCTCCTTACTCCTGCATTATACTCCTCTCCTTACTCCTACATTATACTCCTCTCCTTACTCCTACATTATACTCCTCTCCTTACTCCTACATTATACTCCTCTCCTTACTCCTACATTATACTCCTCTCCTTACTCCTACATTATACTCCTCTCCTTACTCCTACATTATACTCCTCTCCTTACTCCTACATTATACTCCTCTCCTTACTCCTACATTATACTCCTCTCCTTACTCCTACATTACAGTGGGGGAAAAAAGGATTTAGTCAGCCACCAATTGTGAAAGTTCTCCCACTTAAAAAGATGAGAGAGGCCTGTAATTTTCATCATAGGTACACGTCAACTATGACAGACAAATTGAGGAAAAAAAATCCAGAAAATCACATTGTAGGATTTTTAATGAATTTATTTGCAAATTATGGTGGAAAATAAGTATTTGGTCACCTAAAAACAAGCAAGATTTCTGGCTCTCACAGACCTGTAACTTCTTCTTTAAGAGGCTCCTCTGTCCTCCACTCG